>NC_069504.1:878501942-878693330 GCF_027579735.1 Bombina bombina
TATATACATACCATTTTTTTTTTTTTAAATGTAGCAATTTTATTTACAATATCTGTCACACATGTCTATTTAATAGATGTACACCTCAAAAGTGTGTTACAGCAGTTAATATTCAATAAATGATGGATAAGCCTTTCTACGAGGACAAACTTCAATAAATCACAATTTATTTATTTTTAAACTATGTTAATACTGACATATGCCTTGAGCTTGGTTAGGGTTAATGGCAAAGCTTAGAGAGACAATAGGGTTAAGAAAATAATGTTTTTTTCTGTTGGAAAGGGAAACGTTAAAGGGACATAAAACAGGTTGAGATCTGTGCATATGTTAAAAGGGCTAATTAATTAAAAATAGTTGCATAAAAAAAAATTGTTTAAAAATTGCTGGCAAGTATTTTAAAATAATTTTCAAAAATAAGCAAAATTAAATTACATAGGTAAGCTGCCTGGAGCAGCCATCTCCACCCCCCCATTATATTTTAACTGAATTCACATCCCTATTCACTTTTGCATTCTAACAAAATAATAGATATAGATACAGCCATGGAAAGAAATGTGTGGGGGGAGTTAAGAGCTTTACAATTCAGAAACTAAAAAGAAAGGGTTAATTGCGAGGCACTGCAGTATAAATTTGCAGGTAAAGTAATTAAAGTGCATATTATACTATTTTGACTCTATCCCAACTTGTTTTATGTCCCTTTAACTAAGCGATCCTCTATTGGAGAACGGTTAAGGAGTACATTTCTGCAGTTGATGGGTTAAGGGAGTAATGTTCTGCAGGATAAACAATGTCAATGACGCCAGCATCTCCTCAGCAACCCACCTCTACGGTGTGCAGGCCTGGTTTCCATAGTAATGTGGACCCTCCTTTTGGACCTAGCAAGGACTACTGAGTTCTAGCTCTGCAAAACACCCCCCAAAGAGGTATATGTGTATAGATGAACAAACCCCAACCTTTTTTTTGTTGTTGTTGCACAGATACCCCTGACTTAAAATATTTGAACAGGTTACTTATTTTAAGCTTAGAATAAACTCAAAATATATAAAGTGGTACATGCTCTATATAGTACAAGTATTTTACCCAACCCTTAGACTGTCACACAAACACAACCTTTAGTCCAATTTTTTTTTTTTTTGTTACAACCCCATGCTGGTGATACTACACTGATGTTCAGACAACCTGATTAGGAATCACCGATCTAGAAATGAATAGGTTATAAGTGAACTAAAGTCACCATTTCCCATAAAGATGTCATAAAGCTTCCAAATAGTATCTTAGGGTGTAAAGATTTTGAATCCTCCGATTTGCTCTTATTTAAAGGGGCACACAAGTGAAAATTAAACTCAGCAGTGATGCATGCAGAAATTTGCAGTCTCGCCGCTGTTGGCAATACCCACGCTACTAGAGTTCTGGTAACACTATGGAGGGACAGTATGCAGAGTATAGTAGCATCATAAAGAGGTTAAATGAACGCTGAAATTAAGTTCTGGCAAATTTGCCTCTTTCTCCCGATATCCTTTGTGCAAACTTGCTCCTTTTCTTAAAACAAAAATGTATAGCTAGGCTTAAAGGGACATGAAACCCAACATTTTTCTTTCATGAATCAGAAATTATATATATCATACAATTTTAAACATTTTCCCAATGTACTTCATTGTCTTGGTATCCATTGTTGAAGGACTACTGGGAACTATCTGTAAGCCAATGACAAGAGGCATATATGTGCAACCACCAATCAGCAGCTTCTGAGCCTACCTAGGTATCATTTTCTAACAAAGGATACAAAGAGAACAAAAAACAGAAACAGAAATACACTGGAAAGTTGTTTAAAATGGCATGCAATTTCTGAATCATCTATGAAAACATTTGGGTTTCATGTCTATTTAAGAGCTTTACACGTCTCACAAATGTTATATGCCAGCATTGCCAGCTGTGCTCAATGAATGTGCTGAATATGCTTGCATGGAAAATAGCTAAGTTTGAACAAAGTACACAAAAGATAAAGAGGCAAATCTGAGAACAGAAGACATTTTTATTTTTGAAATTGTATTCTCTTTCTGAATCATTACATTTTATTTTTGACTTGTCCCTTTAAAGAACCATTAAAGTGGGAAAATGACATGCTAATTCATTAGAACACTTTACTTTAATACTAGTAATTCTATCATGCTATGACCCCCATTTATGAAGGGCAGTTTTGGTGCAGGTTTGTTTAACCAGAAGTTAAGACGCAGTGGTTGTATGAATGCCAGACAGCCCGGACTTAAAGGGACACTAAACCCAAATTTTTTCTTTCATGATTCAGATAGAGCATGCAATTTGAAGCAACTTTCTAATTTACTCCTATTATCAAATTTTCATTGTTCTCTTGCTATCTTTATTTAAAAAGCAGGAATATGATGCATAGGAGCCGGTCCATTTTTGGTTGAGAACCTGGGTTATGCTTGCTTATTGGTGGGTAAATGAAAGCATCAAATAAGCAAGCGCTATCCATGGTGCCAAACCTAAAATGGGCTGGCTGCTAAGATTTACATTCCTGCTTTTAAAATAAAGATAGCAAGTGAATGAAGAAAAATTCATAATAGGAGTAAATTAGAAAGTTGCTTAAAATGTCATGCTCTATCTGAATCATGAAAGAAAAAAAATGTGGGTTCAGTGTTCCTTTAAAGTGAAAGTAAAGTTAGGTGCTTTGCTATCTTCAGTTACATAGTTGATTTAAAATCAATAGGTGTTTCATTAATGATTTTGTACAAATTTTGATGTAAATGCATTTTTCTCCGCAAATAAAGTTTATATTTTTCTACTTACAATTCAACCCGTTTTTTTTTTTTCTTCTCATTTTACTTCCTGATCACGTTTTAACATCTACCAATTGACTTTCTGTCTGTTAGGCGGCCGCGAGGCGACGTCATCCGCCTATGTATTCATTTGCGCATGCGGCAAATATTTTTTGTGATCATTATTTAGGACGCGTGTTCACGATTCGCGCATACCTTTTGTGTGGGAACAGCCGAGAACGTCATCTGTTTAGACTTCATCTCGGCAACATTGAAGCACATCACATAACTAGCGATCATTAATTATAAGTAAGTTGCGCAAATAGCATAGTACTGAATGAATACACTGTGTTATTCATTGGAGTACTAAGTTTCCACTGCGATTCACGCATGCGCGTTGTACACCGGCTCATTACAGAATCGCATGCGCATTGAAGGTAAGATTTACGATTCGCGCATGCGCAATTCGCTCTGTGCTTGTGAACGCGCATTTGAGCTACGTATAGAGCGGGTGGGACCACTCTATACGTCAAGACACAGAAAGATAGGAAGTGTAAGATGGGCGGAGCATGAACGATAACGGTAGGAAAATTAAAAGTTAAAATAAAACTCAAAATTAAAACAATAAAAAAAAAAAAAAAATATTGCGATCTTAATATGTTGATGATATACAATACTTGGATGTGTTGTAAAGCGATAAAATTAACTTTCACTTTAATAGTCTGGCATGACTAACAAGCTCTGCTTGCGCACAACCAATTGGTGTTGCCCATGAAATTGCGATTCATTTCTGGCAGAAGATGATAATCCACAGGCCAGAATGGGTGCAGAGTAGACAGGTTCTCCCGATGAGAACCTTGTCCACACAGATCTTCATAAATGTGGGCCAATATATTTAACCCTCACAAAAGGTGTTAAACACATAGTTTAAAAAACATCTGGGAGCAACAGAACACTGCTGGTCCGGAGCAGACAAGACTACTGACTCAATCAGCAACGGGAGCTGCACAACCCAGCTGTGCGACTATCACAGCTGATTGGGTGACCAGCAGTTTCTGCTCAGGACCATCAGTGCTCTGCATCTCCTGAGCATACTTTAACTATGTGTTTAAAACCTTTGCAGGGGTTTTGCATAACCAAGACGGTTATATTAATATACTTCTTACCGCTGTGATTACCTTGTATTTAAGCCTCTGCAGGCTGCCCCTTTATTTCAGTTCTTTTGACAGACTTGTATTTTAGCCAATCAGTGCTGAGTCATAAATAACTCCACATGAGTGAGTACAAGGTTATATATATGGCACACATCAACTAGCGCTGAATAGCTATGAAAAACTGTCAATATGCACTGAGATAAGAGGCAGCCTTCAAATACTTAAAAATTAGCATATGAGCCTACCTAAGTTTATTTTTCAACAAAGAATACCAATGGAACAAAGCAAATTTGATGATAAAAGAAAATTGGAAATTTGTTTAAAATCATGAAGGGTTAATTTTGACTTTACTGTCCCTTAAAGTTTATAAAAGTTTTACAAAATAAAAATTACACGTTCAGTGCATACACCAGCACCTCGTCCACTTTAACATAACTGTATCAGCTGTGATCAGTGGAACTCAGATTAGAAAACAATTTCTCATTTTTGAAACCTGATATAGTAAGCAGATGTAGATTACAGTCTTTGTTAGAGTCTGTAGGATACTGGGAAATTCTGTGTTCATAAAGCATAGCAGTGCATTTATACAAGACTTGTGAATTTTATGGGACCTTGAAGAAAGCTGTTGGATTTCTTGGTGATATATTTTTCGATTCCTAAGCCCCTTCAATAGTTTAAAAAGGGACAGTCAACACCAAAACTGTTATTGTTTAAAAAGATAGATAATGCCTTTACTAGCTATTCCCCAGCTTTGCACAACCAACATTGTTATATTAATATACTTCATAACCTTTAAACCTCTCCATTTCTGCCTGTTTCTAAGCCACTACAGCCAGCCTCTTATCACATGCTTTTTTTATTTGCTTTTCACAAGTGACTGTTAGTTCATGTGGGCCATATTATATAGATAATCATTGTGCTCACACCCGTGATGTTGTGCACAACACAGCACTAACTGGCTAAAATGCAAGTCAATAGATAACAAATAAAAAAGTAATGTGATCAGGGGGCTTTCAGAAGAGGCTTAGATACAAGGTAATCACAGAGGTAAAACGTATATTAATATAACCATGTTAGCTGTGAAAAACTGGGGAATGGTTAATAAAGGGATTATCTATCTTTTTAAACAATAAAAATATTGGAGTTAACGGTCCCTTTAAAAGGCCAAAAAAAGCTATACCATTACATAAACGTTATACAGTATGTAAGGCAAACTGCACTTATAGCAGCAATGTCTCTAATGCACTGCTATAACATCTAAAATAGAATAGTTAGTGATAGCTATTTAGGTCTACATCATACCATACATAATGCATAATAAATAGAGTGCAAGTCTCACACTAGGGCATATTAACATACCCACTAACAAAGCAGACAGTGGCAAAAGTGCCACTATATATGCAGAGGAACAATAAGTGGAAATAACGGAACTATACAACAAAACATAGTTTTCAAGATGTATGTTTCACTTATAATTTTCACCAAAGCTTTGAAAATGACAATTATACATCAATATATACCTTGAACCTGCAGCTCCAGTATTGCCTGGTACCACTCCTCCTGCTCATCCTCTCCCTCAGCTGAAACGGCAAGTCCTCCATCGCGTGTATACAGCACCAATAGAAATCTCCTTTTGGCATCCGCCCTTTTGTTCACACCGAAAACTTCTTCCAGGTTAAGCATCCCGCGTGAACCACCAATGCGCTCAGCAGTTCGGAATTTCTTCTCATTCTCATAGTATTCAATTCTTGCTGGACCTCGGGGCCCAGAATTACGAAGAACAAAAAACCTCCTCCTCATGGATTTCTGCTTGCGCAGATACCCACATTTTTTTACATCCTCCATCACTTGCAAATTGTGAGGATATCTGGATCAGTTCTTTCCTAACCTACAAACCAGTAGATTAATGTATTTTTTCCCCATGAACATAAAAATAATCACGTCCTGGAATCCCAAAAAAATGCAATTTTTTTTTCTTTTCTGAAAACAAAATAACTCCAAGACTTCAGTTGGAATATATAGTTCTATTTTTATCTTGTATACTAAAAATATGCAGTTGTATCTTGATATATTTTCTTTAAAAATAGCACTTTTCAGAACAAAATCCCATAACAGGATAAGGGATTAATGAGTTTTCTCACCTCCCAAATGCATTTTACTCTATATTGTCCACTGTTCAAAGAGATTACTTCTGATATAGTAATATCATTATTAATCAGGATCTCCCATCAAGAAAAATTATGATTTAAAGTGCCTAAATAAATTCAGTGTCACAAAAAATGTTCCTCCCTTGAGGATTGATGCACCTTTTTCCAGTGAATAAAAAAAACAGTTGTAAGTTCACCCCGTTTGTCACTTAAGTCATAGATCACAAAAATGTATCTTCTATTCAAAAATTAATGCACAGTTTATCAAGAGGGTAAAAGCAATTGTGTGTGTAGTACCAGGTTGCAGAACAACTTCAATTACATCATTTTGATTTTGTTTTCTCAAAAGTATAAATTCTGAAAAAGTCCACTAATTGATCACCTTTGGTAACAATTGTAATGTAGTTTTAATTACAGAACTAAAGAAATATATATACCTTAAAAAGGTCTTTGTACCAAATCTTACTATTTCTTGAAAATTATTAGCAGCCAATTTCCATAAATATAATTTTTTTCCGTAAGACTAGATCTAATGAAAGGCACAAATATATAAATGTAAACAAGTAAATTCAAAATATTTGCAGCTTATCGAAACTGGGTCATTTATTTAATTACCTAAATCATAAAGGAAATAAATCAAAAATAATTTTAATATATATCTGGGAAAGTTAGTAACTCTAATTTAGGATAGTTTTTCTAGTATTAGTATTTTCTTTAAATTTGCAACGTAGTTATCCCATTGATTACAAAAAAAATGAGAATCTGGGTTTTTTAAACCAGTAAATTTCTATTTTGGATTCTGAAAATGGTTCTGCAATAGACTGCAGAAAATTAACAATTATAGGCAAGTAAGGCAGGAAAGCTTGCAAAATTAAAATAAAATTCAGCTTATAAAATATTTATATTAATATGTGCAAAATGTAAGGAAAATCTCCAGTCACAAATAAACATTTATGGCCTGTGTGGTTTATGGGGTTTTGCTACAATCAAAAATAAAAAGCACCAAACATATATATTCAACCTGAGTGTTTGCACCACAAAATAATTTGGAACCCTAAAACAAGGCCAGTTGATTCACAGTGGCAGATTAAGTAAAAAAATAAAGCTAAATTATATTTCAGTTGTAAGAATGCATAGTCAATAACATTGAAGAAAAATGAAAAAAAAGTAATTATATAGGCAGCAGCTTAAAAAAAAATTTCAATACAGTAACTGCATTCTGACATTCAGGCTTGGCAATGTGTTAAAAACGCCACAGATAAGGCTATTTACTTCATATATATGAAAAAAAGCACACGTGCAACTTTTGCAGACTATTTTCATACCTTTAGTTTTGCTAACAGCTGTGAAAAGGAAATGAATAGGCTTTTCGAATATAGCTACATTATACTACATTGCACAGTACAGTGAGTTAATGGCACTGCTTTTAATTGCATTTTTATTTAATTGCCATTCTTGCAAAAAAAAACAAATACAGCCCTAGTACAACTTTTCTCCCTCAAGCAAAAAAAAAAAAAAAAAAGCAAGCTTTAACACTAAGGTTTTTGTAAGAAGTCGTACAAGCATATTTTGCAGACTAGTCTAGATTTTTGCAGCAGTATAGAGAAGAAAAACAGCTTTCAGCATTCTTATCTTTCTGCACTAAAACATTTTGCAATTCAGCGTCCTTTGCCCTTAATAATAAGTAAATAAAATAAACCTCATGCATTTGCTGTTAATTTGTAACCTTTTGTAGAAAAAAAACAGCCTTTGAAAGCTGTGCATGTGTTCACTTTATGCTTGTAATAGGTTATGTGCTAAAAAGAAAAAAGTCCAGCTGTGCAAAAAAAATAAACACTTTAAATCTTATATAGAGGTCTTGTCAAAAAAAAACATTCAAGGTGGAGGGACTGTATACCTTTTTACCAGTCCAGACTCTTCTTTGCATGACGTTGTCCACGTTTGACGTGAAAAATGAGAGATTTGGGAGATCTAGTTTTTTTGGTGTGGTTTTCAGAGTTTCAGTTAAAAAACAAGCAAAAATGACCAGTTTCTTCCAATATGCATTTATCTGTAATCCTCTTGCTGCAGCCAGACCATGAGAAGAAGGCAGGGCCAGTCTTGATCCTTAATGCTGGACGTTTTGTAGGTAATCATATGTCCTGGGGTTGCTATTTAAGGTTGGATATGGGGTTGCAAGATTGCATTACAACATACACTACAAATTAATGTAAGCTTGCTGTTTTCTATTTAGTTGCTCTTTGGTTGCAGGTTAGGACTGAGAAAGATGCTGTGTTATGTATAGATTGTAGGGTGGCTTTGTAAAGAGAAGGAAAGGAGAGAAACAGAATGTGTTAAAAGGGTTAGAAAGAGAGTGTAAAAAGGAAGGGGAAAAGAGACAGCCTAACTAAAGTTGTTTTCCTATATCTCCTCCCATGGTCAGACAGCTGTAAAATCTACTAGTTTTCAGGGTCCTAGAGATAGAATCTGAAACATTGCAACAGTCCTTGTGGTTAGACGAGGAATTGCATGTGAAAACAAACATTTTTAGCAATAACTTCAATAATAAAAGATTCATTTCTCAATGACACATAACTGCTTAATTTTTCATAAATATTAATATGTGAAGTGATATAATAAAGTGTAGATAGATAGATAGATAGATAGATAGATAGATAGATGATAGATTAGATATATATGATAGATATAGATACATAGATAGATGATATATGAAAGATTAGATAGATATAGATACATGGATGATGATAGATAGATAATAGATAGATAGAGATATATAAATACATAGATAGATCAGTAGTTTATATAATACAATTTTAATTAGTAGTATTTTATACTCTGCAATAAGGAGAAATGGTTATTATCTTGCTAATTCTATAACACCAATACAAACCAATAGTTTTCTACAGGTAGTTGTACTTACCTGCTCCTGACTTTATTTTACACAGCTTGTGTGACAAATATTGTGACAGCCTTTAAATGATATCTAATGTTAGAAAGGAGTGACCCTGAAAAAGTCTATGAACAGTGTCGCTTTCTGCTTTCTGGTGAATTCATAAAGGTAAGAATGAGTCTTTTAGCTAATCTGGGTACATTGTGGGATTTACTACTTCAGGAAAGAGGAAAATGTGAGGTTGAGAGAGAGGTGTAGGGATGGGAGGGATAGAGAGTGGTAAGTAATAAGATAGAAAGGGAAACAGACATGAAAAGGAAGACAAGGTTGGAAATAAATAAATCTAGGATAAAGCAATGAAGGGGGAATACATTGAGCAAACCCAGAGGGGAAGTTAGAAGAGGAGGAAATGCAGGAAAATTATGGAAAATGAGAGAGAAGAGGAGGAGGAAAGGAGGAAGATGGTTTGTTAGAAAAGGAAAGGTGACTTGTAAAATAGAGCGGAAAATATGGGGATAATGTAATGTAAAATGTTCTCAATTTTAATGTGTTTCCACCAGTCCATCACTTTACCTGCTGGTGTATATTACATTACTTTAAATTTGGCATTTTAAATAACTCATTTTGCCTGTTGTTTCCCCACCTATTCAGAACATTTCAGCAGATAAGTATTGGCTGTATTAAAGCTATACAAACAAGAATCTGCAGATTAATTTAAACTCTCAGTGGGGGATGTGATATATTTGTAATAAAACATCCATTTTTAATTGCTTTTTGTGTAATCAGACAGAGATAAGATAAGAAGGCTGTTGCATTGAGAGAGAGAAAAAAGATAAATGTGTCTGCTCTTCTGCAAGTACATCCATATTTTATAGGTTGTGGTTTCAACTAGCAAAAAATAGCTATTTCATATACAAAAATAATCTTAAATCTCCCATACATTTTAAACTCTGCAGCTGGTATAAGTCATCAGAAATACATTGCACCCTTTAATCTCATCTAAAAACCTATTAAGCCTATTAAACTACGTAGCTGCCTGATACTTACAATATGATTTAAAGGGCCATTGTATGGTAAAATTGGTTTCCCTTTAAAAGAATACTAAGGTCAACATTAACTTTTCAGCATTAAGACAGAGCAAGCACTTTATTTTTTTAGTTCCATTATTAAATTGTGCACAGTCTTTTTATATGCTCAATTTGTGAGGCAACTGCTGATATTTAGTATGTGCAAGTGTTCACAGTGTATACATAACATATATATACGACTGTGAATAGCTGGTGGCTGGGGACTGTAAGGGAACTTTTGAGATGGGCCAGAAAAAATACAAACTGTATAGTATTACATGTATGGGATATTGCGTGTTTATTTTTTAATTTGAAAGGTTATTTTTGTTCATGCAAACTTCAGCCCATTGTTCTTAAGAGCATGTATATTTAAATTGGCTGAGTCTGAAGTAAAAGCAGACCTCTTTATCTTTTATTTCTTTACATACACAAAGTCCAATACTTATTAACTGTATTTAAAATTTGTAATTGCTAGAATAAAGATAAAGGTGGAATATACATTTAAAGGGACTGTAGATTTGCCACCTTTTCTGGATTAAAATACTAAACATGTTAATTAGCATACAATTGCATAAATAATTATACAGCATATATTAGGAACTATAGCTGCCAGGAATTATTTTAAATGATCAGTGGCTTTTAATTAGATTCAAACACACTTAGAATAAGTTTCACAATGATAGCATCTTTATTTCTATATTTAATCTTTATTTTCATCTTTGACCTAAACCTTAAAAATATCAGGCATATCGATAAATTACTGGCTGGGTAGCAAACCTAAAGGATATTAAACACCTTGAGTTATGCATAATCAAGCCATTTTCAATATATTTTCATTATTAATTTTGATCAATTTTCCTGTAATTTACCTTTGAAAAATGAGCAGTTTCTAAATCTCTGAACATTTCCAAGGCTAACTCTGCGTCATAGCCCTAACTGCATAACAATGCATTTTATTCCAACTTTATGATAGTGGCTAGCCTTGTTGTCTGTGGACTAAAGCCCAGATTGGCTTTTGAGAAAATAATTGCAGTAAAAAGGATGTTACTTTGATTTAAAACATTTATTCTATAGCCAGAAATGTCTTATTATGTCAAGGTGTTTACTGTCCTTTTAAGAAACCTCATTCTCAAGATCCCATTTTTATTGTAATGAGTGCGTGCATGCCCATTAACGGATGGCTTCTGATGTCAGCATCTGAGCAGAAAATGCAATTCAGTAGCTTTACTCCTCTGTTTTAGATTACTTTATGGTGACTTCCTACTCCTTGATAAAACAGCAATCGATTTTTAACAGCAGGCGGCCACTTGGTAATACCACAATTCAGTCGATGAAGCCTTTTTGAAATTAATAAGGATTACATTTAGGAGTACAGACTATGTATAATAGCTCACTCTCACACACTCTAATACACAAAATACTCTGTTTTACACAGGCTCTCACTGTCTCACACACAAAGACACTCATGCATACACACACTAACACTAACACCAGGGCCGTCTTTAATATTGACTGGACCCTGGGCAAAAATTTTCTTGGGCCCCCCACCCCATGCAATTTCGCTCTCCACCCCAACATCGCAAAAAAAACAACTAAATCAATTTTTATTTTTAATTATTAGCCCAGCGGTGGATCATCCACTGCTGGGCTTATCATATAAAAAAAAATGAAATAAATTGCAATATGTGAAACTGCACCTAAGCAGTACTAATAAGTAAATAAATATATAAATTCCTCCACTGTGGATTCATTTAATATTCTTTTGAATGTGAATCTGGTGTGAGGTTAGCTGGTTAAAGAGATTTAGGGCAGTCAACAGGAGCACAGCAAGGTAAAGACTGAGGAGGAAGCATGGAGGTGCAGACAAATATAAGTTTACTGACTGGAACAGCAGAACTACTATGGGAAGCTGTAAAATCTGAGACAGAGAGAAAATAAAAACTATAAAAATAAACCTTACATTAATGTGTGAAGTATCAGCATGACACTATACATCAGCCACAGCAACACATGTTGCTTCTTTGCTAGGAACAAGTTCCCTCTCACCCTGCACTAGAGCTAGACAATGCTGCATGGGGAGGGGCGTGTGTGCATTCACTTATTCTTCCCACTGACACCTTTCTACAAAACACTGTTCCCCTAACAAATTTCAGTTAGTTGATCTTAGGGCCACATCAGAAAGAGCAGGGCTAAGGGGACCAGTAGACTGGATGCTGTCTGTCCAAGGCTGCATGGATACAGTGTTAGATGAGTCACACAGCCTCAAGACTGAAGAGAGCAGTGTATGCAGCTGCACAGATGCTCAAATCCTCATGTGCCTGCCGCTCCAGCTTTCTGCTGCATTCGCCTACAGTCAGCCCTACCCAGAAACAGTCCCCACAACCAGAACAGTTACCTGGTAAAAGTGGTAACCCCAATAGGACCTTTTCTGACGCAGTGGAAATGGCTGGATGCCGAGTTAGGGCTTTGCATTCAGTGCTGCACAGTGCACATCTAAAACAGCACATGGCAATAGCTTGGTATGTCACATGACACCGGCACGGTCTGGCACAGTTTTTTTTTTTTTTTTTAAATATAAGCAAAGTACTTTTGACTGGGACAGTATTAGGACTGAATGTGTGTGTTCCCCATGTCACATCAGCAGTCTGGTATGAACCATAAAAAAAAAATAATAATAATAAAAAAAATTTAGGACTCTTGGGCCCCTCAACAGAGACTGGGCCCTGGGCAGCTGCCCCTTTTGCCCTGTGTTAAAGATGGCCCTGACTAACACTCTCACACACTAACACACACACTCACACACATTTTCTCTCACACATACAGTCTTTCACACACACTCACATACACAATCGTTCTCACACAAACTCACACACACAGAAAGACACAAACAGAAAGATACATACTCTCTCACACACAGAAAGACACTCCCACACAAAGACACACACTCACGCAAGAGAGAAATAACTGTAGGCATGTGCAGTATTCTGCAAATGCATGTCCCCTTTTTTGTCTGTGGCTGTTTCCTGCACTAGCGCAATCGCGATTTCGCTCAACTTGAAATATCAGCGCAATTAAAATGGTATTTTTGTTTTTACCAAATTTAAATGTAAGAAAACAAGGTTACATTGCATATGTAATGCACGTGGCTTAGTTAATTTCTAACTTCTAATGGATTAGAATACCATAAGGGGTGTATTCTGGCCTAGGCCAACTAGGCCTGTGCCTAGGGCAGCAGGATTGGAATGGCAGCAGATCTTGAGAAGTAGTTCTGTGGAATGATGCCGCCCCATTCTTATACTCTCCAAATGTGTTACCAATTAAGGATTCCTTGTTTATCACAATGTAGATATGAATAATGACAGAGATATCTATACTTTTTTTGAGAAATGGTCTCCATTTGTCAAAAGTTTCTCTTCAAATGAAATAGAACATCTTATTTATCCCTTCAGAAATAGTGAAATAGTTCTACTGGGAATTTGGTAACATATACTGTATATAAAGGGAAAAGGGGAAGAGGAAGATTTTTTCTTTTTCTTCTCTCTTCTACCCCACCCTCCCAGCCCCCCAAATAGTCTGATGAATAATTTACTTTATATAGCTGATCTTTTTTTTTTAATTAATGACCATGTCAGCTTTATTAATAATATTGCATTATTGTAATGTTTGTTGACTTGTTTTTTTTTCTGTAAATAATGCATGTACTAGTAATGCATACGTTGATATATCTTTTTCCTTTGTTCATTGATTGATGTTTTTGGTGTCAAGATTAATAATTGTTAAAATCAATAAAAAAGATTTAAAAAAAAAAAAAAGGATCCCTTGCTTATAAGTGGAGTTGTATGACCCCCCCCCCCCCATTCATTCCTGGCAACTGGTTGTGAGAAATATGAGATACAATTGTCTAGGGTTACATCCTCATAGATGCATCTTGCATTAATATTGTCAGCCATGTTGCATCTTTTACAAACCTAGATTTCATTAGATCCGCCATTGATAGAGACAGATCCATCACTAAGAGCCAGTCCTGTTCCTATTATTAGTGGAAGGTCAGCCATGAGAGACACCTACATGTGTAACTTTCTGTAGAAGCTGCTACAAAAGATTAGCAACAGTAACTTCCTGTAACTTCCTCTATTATGTACGATTGCAGTTAGATGTAAGTCAACAGCTTTTTGACAAACAAAACTTTGTGTAAAGGATCAAAAAGAAAAAATCCTGTTCATTGAGTTAATCCATCCATTGCAATAAACCCTAATGCTGCATGACATGGTCTTCACTTCAATGACCCTCCTAACAACCAAGGGGCCCATCCACTGCAAACACCCCTATTTATTCTAAGAATCCCATTACGCCAACCACCATTAAAAAAACTCCCTTAATGTTTCCCCCATTGCAAATTTTCTTATTAACCAAACCACATAAAAAATAATATAGATATATACTATATATATATATATATATATATGTATATATATACACTATATCTGATTCATCTTCATTCTCATCTCTTTTTTATGTTTAATACCTTTAACCAATCAGCATTACTGTAGATAAGCCCACTGCCGTAATTTAGCACATCCACATTTGTTGAAGGGGGAGATCATGTTAAGGGAAATTGTGCTGGGGTTAATAGTATAAGAAGGATAATTGTGATGGGAGATTATGTTTGGGGGTATTTGGCAGCAGGGAAGATAATGTATTAATCTAGATTGTAAATTCTCACGGGAATAGAGTCTTCAATTCCCCTAGTATTTGTTTGTAAAATGTTGTCTTTTATTGTATTGTTTCTCCATTGTACTTTTATCTTTGTACCCATGGGCAGCGCTGCAGAATCTGTTGGTGCTTTATAAATAAAGAATAATAATAATACATTTAGGGATACAATATGGGACCATGTCAACAGTGGCAGTTCCAGAAAACTTATTATGAAGGGGCAAAAACTCTTTGGGGGAGTCATAGATGTTCTACAGTTGAGGACATGGTGTGTGGAGGAGTAGTACAGTCAGGGCAATAGGAGATGGAGCTACAGATGGTCTGAGGGCAGAGCCAAGTGGCTTTAGGTGTGATTAGGCAGTTGTGCGAAGTGGTCTGCCTAAAAGAAGAGCGGCAGGAAGTAGTCATTTTTATCTTTTAACCCTCCTCCTCAGCCCAATGGGGTGAACAACTGTAGACTGGGGTTGATTTACATCGCTTGCTGCCACTGCATGTTAGAGATGCCTGGTCAGCAATATATTTAAGTCATTTAGGATGTAGGGCAATAATAGGGAAAGGGACCTGGTTAGGATTTATTCTGTTGGCACTGGGTCAGGTTTTATTTAGTATTTGATAGTTTGAGCCAGGGATGAGAGCAATGAAACAGTTAGGATTAATGAGATATAACATTGGTACCTATGAAATATAGGTGGTAGAGCAAGTGGTGTGTGTCAGAAGCTCTTGGGAGGCTGATCATAATTACCAATCATAAGAGTTTGGTAGCATTTCAACTATGACCAACTTCTGCCAAGGTGATGTACATCAGATTGTAACCCTCTGTCCCTTTATTGTTTGAAATTATTTGTGCCTTGTAACTATTACCATGTCACAACAAAGCACCTAATGTTATACAGTTGCATAGCACATTGTCACCTTATAATTAAACGATAATTAGAATGACTGATTTATTTAACAATTGTCACTTTAATAATAACTTGTGTATGATCAGGTTGACACAAAAGATCTGTTAAAGGGACAGTAAACAACTTGTAATTAAAATACATTGCTGTTGTCTTCCTATAGAATAATAAATCAACCACTTCTAAACATTCTCAGTTTTTCAATAACACCACTCCACCCACTGTTTGCTTATTTGCAGAAGCCAATCTGAGCTTAAAGGGACAGTATACTGTAAAATTGTTTTTCCTTAATGTGTTTCCAATTACTTTTTTTTTTTTACCAGCTGCAGAGTATACAATGTATGAGAATTTGATTTTTAAGGTTTATTTGTGTATATGAAGTAGCTGGTTTTGTGTTTTGAAGCCACAACCTAATAAAATGGATTGAGCTTGTAGGTATAATCAGATCTCTTTACATTGTGTATATATACTTGCTTCTTTATCCTATATCTGTCCATAAACCAAAGATCAATACTTGGAGAGAACAATGGATGGAAAATTAACATTTTATTACCTTATCTCTTCTATACCCCACTAGGAGTTGTTTTTTTGCATAACTTAACATTTTAAATTGATATACCAAGGTGTTTACTGTCCCTTTAAGAAAAAGATAGACTGCTATGTAAATGAAAATATAAAGGTTACTGAAATTGTAGGAACAAATGATGAGGTGGAAAGTATTTGGGTGACTTTGGAAATTGGAGATAAAAATGTTTTTAGAATAGGGGTTGTATATAGGCCTCCATTGCAGGATGAAAAACTGGACAATCTGTTATTAGATGAAATAACCAAAATGACCATGAAGGGTAAGGTTATAGTACTGGGGGACTTTAATTTGCCAGATATAGACTGGAAGATTCCTTCTGCTAGATCGGCTAGAAGCAGGTATATTCTTGAATCTCTGCTAGGGGAATCACTTGAACAATTAGTCAAGGAACCAACTCGTAAGGAAGCTATATTAGATCTAATACTTACAAACAGTGATACAGTTTCAGATGTGTCTGTAGGTGAGAACTTAGGATCCAGTGATCATCAATCTGTTTGGTTTAGTATTCATGTTCAGGAACTGTCCACCCAGACTAAAACAAAAGTTTTAGACTTTAGGACGGCAGATTTTTCATTTATGGGAGAATACCTAAAGAACTATTTAAAGGGGAAAACTCTTATTACAGGGGTTCAAGAACAGTGGGAATTTGTGAAAGGTGCCATTTTAGATGCAACCGCACACTGTATTAGACATGTCTGTAAAAGTAAAAGAAAGCGGAAACCAATTTGGTTTTCCAAAGAAGTAGCACATGCTGTAAAGACAAAAAAGATAGCTTATAAAAATTACAGACACACACAAGCAGATGATGATATGAAAATATGGAGACTCCAACAAAAAAAGACTAAGCAGTTAATTAGGAAGGTTAAAGCTCATGCAGAAGAGAAGATAGCACAGTCAGTAAAACATGGGGACAAAACATTCTTTAGATATATCAGTGAAAGAAGAAAAAATAAGGTAGGAATAGTAAAATTGAAATCAGTTGATGGTAGAATAATAGAAGGAGATAAGCAGATTGCAGACTGTCTCAATGATTACTTCTGTTCTGTTTTCACTAAAGATTGTGAAGATACAATGTCTACATTAAGGGATGCTACGCAAAATAGAAACAAGCTTAACAGTAATCTTTTTACAGAGGATGAGGTTTTGTTAGCATTATCAAAAATAAATGTTACAAAGGCAGTGGGTCCTGATAATATTCATCCAAGGGTTTTAAAAGAACTTCGATCAGTGCTAACTGTCCCATTAACTGATCTGTTTAATCAGTCACTATTAACAGGAGCTGTCCCAGATGATTGGAGAATAGCAAATGTAATACCCCTTCATAAAAAGGGCAGTAGAGAAGAATCTGGCAACTACAGGCCAGTTAGTTTAACTTCAGTAGTAGGGAAATTAATGGAAAGCCTCTTAAAAGAAAGAATTATGACTTACATAAAGTCAAACAATTTAGAGGACCAAAATCAGCATGGTTTTACTTCAGGGAGATCATGTCAGACTAATCTAATTGACTTCTTTGATTATGTAACAAAAGTATTAGACAAGGGAGGAGCAGTTGATGTAGCATATCTAGATTTCAGCAAAGCATTTGACACCGTCCCACACAATAAACTTATTCACAAACTATATCTCCTTGGTCTAGATTCAAAAATTGTGAACTGGGTGGAATGCTGGCTTAAGGACAGAAAACAAAGTGTCTTAGTAAATGGAGTTCATTCAGCAGAGGGGGCTGTTACTAGTGGTGTTCCTCAGGGGTCAGTTCTGGGGCCTGTTTTGTTTAACATATTTATCTGCGATATCAGCAAAGGGCTACAGGGGAAAGTATGTCTCTTTGCAGATGATACAAAAATTTGCAACAGAGTGGATGTTCCAGGGGGGGTAGACAAAATGAGAAGTGATATACAACAATTGGAGGATTGGACAAACGACTGGGGTCTAAAGTTTAACACAGCAAAGTGTAAAATAATGCATTTAGGGAAGAAAAATCCAAATGTTAATTACAGACTCAATGACACTTTACTGACTGTTACAGACGAGGAACAGGACTTGGGAATTATTATTTCAGATGATTTAAAACTTAGTAAACAATGTAGTAATGCAGCGAGTAAGGCAAGCAGAATGCTTGGATGTATTGGTAGAGGTATTTGCAGCAGAAATAGTAAGGTTCTTATGCCACTTTATAGATCATTAGTTAGGCCTCATCTTGAGTATTGTGTGCAGTTCTAGAGACCATATCTTCAGAAGGATATTAACAAACTTGAATCTGTGCAAAGGAGGGCTACCAAAATGGTACATGGTCTAAAAAATAAAACTTACCAGGATAGGCTCATTGACCTAAATATGTATAGCTTAGAGGAGAGAAGGGAAAGAGGTGATATGATAGCAACTTTCAAGTACATTAAAGGGTTTAGTAAAACTGAGGCTGTGGGTATTTTACATAAAATGGAAAATTCAAGAACAAGGGGTCATGAGCTCAAGCTAAAGGGTAGTAGATTCAGAAGTAATTTGAGGAAGCACTTCTTTACAGAAAGAGTGATTGATTTATGGAATAAACTTCCTCAAGAGGTAGTAGCAACAAACACTGTGGGGGACTTTAAAAATGCATGGGACAAGCATAGGGCTATCCTACGAACTAGATAAGTTTATACTGTTAGGTAAGGTCGGGCAGACTTGCTGGGCCTATGGCTCTTATCTGCCGTCAATATCTATGTTTCTATGTTTCTATGTTTCTATTTAGAGACCTGCATTTGATCTAACCTCTATTTAGGAAAAATGTAAGAGAAAGCAAACTTGAAAAACAAAAACAAAACAATGATAATTATATTGTGGAAACACAGCTTCCCAGACTAAAAATGTCACATGTCTTGTTGTTACAACAAACACAGAAGTTTGTTTTTGACACAAGAGAAAGTGATTAGAAATCACATGCCTCACTCTTACGAAGGTGATACACACCTCTATATACTTATACACATCTGTTTACCTGTCTGTTTATAACTGCTCGCACCAGGATTGTTCAGTTAGTCCAGGATATGTAAAGCAACTTCTATAATTTGTGGCACACTAGATAACATAAATCACCCAGTAAATACTGCAATTTTATTTTCCTTCATGTGATTTCTTAATTACTCCACTGTTACGGATTAAATGAATGATACATGTATTTGCCAGTAAATTCTAAAGAGATTTCCCTTTTTTGTTTTCAGTAATTTGTAAGGTACTTTGTTCAACATAGTATTATAAATTCCTTATAGTGATACATTGGCCTAAATTCAATAAAACTTTGTGAAAACATGCCGTGACATTGAAGCTTGACAACTGTGGAATTCAAAGAGATTTGTAAAAGTTCAAGAGAAATAAGAGAAAAAAAATAACAAACGACAACTTCATCAGCTTTTAAATGGCTTTACTGAGACACTTCACAAGAGTAATAGATTGTTTATGAATTCCGCATGCTTGAGTTAGATTTATTTAAAAAAAATACAAGTATGCCTCTAGAATGCTGAAATAAACATAACTAGGCCCTTTGTTCACTTCTGCGTGGCTTCTAAGATAGTTCTCATTTTATACAGCGAAACTACTTTACCCCAATAAAACAGATGAATATTTTACAATTAGCAATATTTATATAAACCCAGTTTGTAAGTGTTATTTCCTAACGGCTAGATTTAGAGTTCTGCGGCCAAAGGGGTGCGTTAGCTACGCATGCTTTTTTTCCCCCGCACCTTTTAAATACCGCTGGTATTTAGAGTTCACAGAAGGGCTGCGTTAGGCTCCAAAAAAGGGAGCGTAGAGCATATTTACCGCCACTGCAACGCTAAATACCAGCGTTGCTTACGGACGCGGCCAGCTTCGAAAACGTGCTTGTGCACAATTCCCCCATAGAAAACAATGGGGCAGTTTGAGCTGAAAAAAACCTAACACCTGCAAAAAAGCAGCGTTCAGCTCCTAACGCAGCCCCATTGTTCCTATGGGGAAACACTTCCTAAGTCTGCACCTAACACCCTAACATGTACCCCGAGTCTAAACACCCCTAACCTTACGCTTATTAACCCCTAATCTGCCGCCCCCGCTATCGCTGACCCCTGCATATTATTATTAACCCCTAATCTGCTGCTCCGTACACCGCCGCAACCTACGTTATCCCTATGTACCCCTAATCTGCTGCCCCTAACACCGCCGACCCCTATATTATATTTATTAACCCCTAATCTGCCGCCCCCAACGTCGCCTCCACCTACCTACAATAATTAACCCCTAATCTGCCGACCGGATCTCACCGCTACTCTAATAAATGTATTAACCCCTAAAGCTAAGTCTAACCCTAACACCCCCCTAAGTTAAATATAATTTAAATCTAACGAAATAAATTAACTAATAAATAAATTAAATAAACTACCTACAATTATCTACAATTAAACCTAACACTACACTATCAATAAATTAATTAAATACAATACCTACAAATAAATACAATGAAATAAACTAACTAAAGTACAAAAAATAAAAAAGAACTAAGTTACAAAAAATAAAAAAATATTTACAAACATTAGAAAAAGATTACAATGTTAAACTAATTACACCTACTCTAAGCCCCCTAATAAAATAACAAAGACCCCCAAAATAAAAAAATGCCCTACCCTATTCTAAAATTAAAATAGAAAAGCTCTTTTACCTTACCAGCCCTGAAAAGGGCCCTTTGCGGGGCATGCCCCAAAGAATTCAGCTTTTTTGCCTGTAAAAAAAAACATACAATACCCCCCCCAACATTACAACCCACCACCCACATACCCCTAATCTAACCCAAACCCCCCTTAAATAAACCTAACACTAAGCCCCTGAAGATCTTCCTACCTTATCTTCACCACGCCGGGTTCACCGATCGATCCAGAAGAGCCTCCGATTTCTTGATCCAAGCCCAAGCGGGGGCTGAAGATGTCCAAGATCCGGCTGAAGTCTTCATCCAAGCGGGAGCTGAAGAGGTCCATGATCCGGCTGAAGTCTTCTATCAAGCGGCATCTTCAATCTTCTTTCTTCCGGATCCATGTTCTTCCCGCCGACGCGGAACATCCATTTTCACCGACGACTTCCCGACGAATGACGGTTCCTTTAAGGGACGTCATCCAAGATGGCGTCCCTCGAATTCCAATTGGCTGATAGGATTCTATCAGCCAATCGGAATTAAGGTAGAAAAATTCTGATTGGCTGATGGAATCAGCCAATCAGAATCAAGTTCAATCCGATTGGCTGATCCGATCAGCCAATCAGATTGAGCTTGCATTCTATTGGCTGTTCCGATCAGCCAATAGAATGCAAGCTCAATCTGATTGGCTGATCGGATCAGCCAATCGGATTGAACTTGATTCTGATTGGCTGATTCCATCAGCCAATCAGAATTTTCTTACCTTAATTCCGATTGGCTGATAGAATCCTATCAGCCAATCGGAATTCGATGGATTCCATCTTGGATGACGTCCCTTAAAGGAACCGTCATTCGTCGGGAAGTCGTCAGTGAAGAGGGATGTTCCGCGTCGGCGGGATGAACATGGATCCGGAAGAAAAAAGATTGAAGATGCCGCTTGATAGAAGACTTCAGCCCGATCATGGACCTCTTCAGCTCCCGCTTGGATGAAGACTTCAGCCCGATCATGGACCTCTTCAGCTCCCGCTTGGATGAAGACTTCAGTCGGATCATGGACATCTTCAGCCACCCGTTTGTACTTGGATCAAGACATCGGAGGAGCTCTTCTGGATCGATCGGTGAACCCGGCGTGGTGAAGACAAGGTAGGGAGATCTTCAGGGGCTTAGTGTTAGGTTTATTTAAGGGGGGTTTGGGTTAGATTAGGGGTATGTGGGTGGTGGGTTGTAATGTTGGGGGGGGGTATTGTATGTTTTTTTTTTACAGGCAAAAGAGCTGAATTCTTTGGGGCATGCCCCGCAAAGGGCCCTTTTTAGGGCTGGTAAGGTAAAAGAGCTTTTCTATTTTAATTTTAGAATAGGGTAGGGATTTTTTTTATTTTGGGGGTCTTTGTTATTTTATTAGGGGGCTTAGAGTAGGTGTAATTAGTTTAAAATTGTTGTAATATTTTTCTAATGTTTGTAAATATTTTTTTATTTTTTGTAACTTAGTTCTTTTTTATTTTTGTACTTTAGTTAGTTTATTTAATTGTATTTATTTGTAGGTATTGTATTTAATTAATTTATTGATAGTGTAGTGTTAGGTTTAATTGTAACTTAGGTTAGGATTTAATTTCAGGTAATTTTGTAATTATTTTAACTAGGTAGCTATTAGATAGTTATTAACTATTTCATAGCTATTGTACCTGGTTAAAATAAATACAAAGTTGCCTGTAAAATAAATATTAATCCTAAAATAGCTACAATATAATTATTATTTATATTGCAGCTATATAAGGGTTTATTTTACAGGTAAGTATTTAGCTTTAAATAGGAATCATTTATTTAATAATAGTTAATTTATTTCGTTAGAGTAAATTATATTTAACTTAGGGGGGTGTTAGTGTTAGGGTTAGACTTAGCTTTAGGGGATTTAAAAAATGTATTAGAGTAGCGGTAAGCTCCGGTCGGCAGATTAGGGGTTAATGCTTGAAGTTAGGTGTCGGCGATGTTATGGAGGGCAGTTTAGGGGTTAATACTATTTATTATAGGGTTATTGAGGCGGGAGTGAGGCGGATTAGGGGTTAATACATTTATTATAGTAGCGGTGCGGTCCGGTCGGCAGATTAGGGGTTAATAAGTGTAGGTAGGTGGCTGAGACGTTGGGGGTGACAGATTAGGGGTTAATAAATATAATATGGGGTCGGCGGTATTAGGGTCAGCAGATTAGGGGTACATAGGGATAACGAAGGTGGCGGCGGTGTACGGAGCGGCAGATTAGGGGCTAAAATTTTTTAATAGAGTGGCGGCGATGTGGGGGGGCCTCGGTTTAGGGGTACATAGGTAGTTTATGGGTGTTAGTGTACTTTAGAGCACAGTAGTTAAGAGCTTTATAAACCGGCGTTAGCCCAGAAAGCTCTTAACTACTGACTTTTCTCTGCGGCTGGAGTCTTGTCGTTAGATTTCTAACGCTCACTTCAGCCAAGACTCTAAATACCGGCGTTAGGAAGATCCCATTGAAAAGATAGGATACGCAAATGGCGTAGGGGGATCTGCGGTATGGAAAAGTCGCGGCTGCAAAGTGAGCGTTAGACCCTTTCCTGACTGACTCCAAATACCAGCGGGCGGTAAAAACCAGCGTTAGGAGCCTCTAACGCTGGTTTTGACGGCTACCGCCAAACTCTAAATCTAGGCCTAAGTATTGTGGTTGTAATTACTGGTGTACGAGGTATCGTATATTGGAACACACACATTTACACTTTATAGCCAAAAGTACGTGAACACGACTATTAATTATTGAGTTCAGGTGTTTCAGCCACACTAATTGGTAGCTGGTGCATAAAATCCAGCTGAACCACAGAGGACTAGATTACGATTGTAGCACTAACGTTTGCACAAGAGCAATATCGGGTTTTCAAGGCCGTTTGCAAGCAAGTTAAATTCCACTCGTATTACAAGTTGAAAGTAAATGTGAAACACGAGTGCAGTCAGGATTTATGCTAGAATGATTACCACAACGTCGTCAGGGCTCTGGCTAAATGTTACGTTCAATTAAAAAGTTGCTTAACAAGACATTTAAATATACAGCTACACTCATAATAAAACTATCTAAAATATAAAAATAAATTATTATTGCATAAAAAAGTTATAAGGGCTCAAAAGGTATGAGGTTTCAGGTGTTAGAAAATAAAAATACTGCAAAGGGCCTTAACATTGAGATACATACATATACATTGCTAAAGATGTCTAAATATGTATATGTATATGTATTTATATTTATACTGTATATATATATATATATATATTTTTAAAGTCAAGAGGGGGCACCAGCGCTAAAAAACTATAACACTTCTTATTTTTTAGTTTTTAGTTAGATTTCTGTGTTGGTTACTGTTAAGTGTACGCGTGCTGCCTATGATGCAGTGTACCCTTGTCACTGTAGTTAATTGTTAATAGAAAGAGAAAATCAAGTAATGGCGCACAGCTAATTACTATTGATCAATAAATTGAAGTATTGTCAATATCAATGTATTGCTGATTGATATGTCATACAAATAAAAATAAAAATAAAGTACATATGTCCATAAAATTGGTTTTGAGCTCAAGTTATTTCTTATGCTTCAACAGTTTTTATCCTTCTAGGGTAAGTAAGATATGCTTACCAGAAAGTACCTCAATCCTATGAGGTAAGGTGTCAGCCTTTTTGGGGGTTTACAGATGGTTCTTGGACTCTTGTCGAGACGAAAAAAACTTTTCTTTTCTTTTGAATTGTGTAATCTTGCAATTTCTGCAGTATGCCTTTAATGGAAATCCTGGACTCTCTTGTGAAGATGTTACAGCTGGGTGTAATTTGACAAACAGTAATGGAGACTCCTGGACTCTTTTCTTTTCTTTTCTTTTCCCTATGGTGGTAAGGATCTTTATCTTGTATCAGATCATTCCATGGATCATAAAGGAGAAATAAGAGACAAATACATAGCGTAATACAGTTAAGATAAAAATGGTGTTTATTTTGCACGATCAGTTATGCTTACATTTGTCAACCTCAATCATTTATGAGGTAAGATAAAGGCACATAGAATATCTTTGTTTTCTTATTCCTTATAGTTGATGACACTGTGTGTCTGGGTAAAAGCCGTTTTTAAAAAACTTATATATAGCCCCCAAAATGGGGTACTTTCTATGCTGTCAATTGTGTGACTCAGTGTATATATGGTCACAATATGTCCGGTATAGATTAACAGGCAAGGTGGTAGGTGTTTTGGCTAATTATTACTGATAAAATATAGCCTGGATGCAATTCAGTCAGAGTTGTAAATGCATATTATACTTTACCACCTTGCTGTAGTGCTAATTGGAAGTTTTTCTTTGAAAATATTTTCTTTGGATCAGAAAATGCCGTATTGGAACTTAGAAGTCCGCCCTCTTTCTTCAAATTCTTACGCGTTTCGAAGTGATACAACACTTCTTCGTCAGAGAATAGAAAGTGTAATGGGCTATGAACGGCTTATCAGTTTTTAAAGGATAGAAATTGGGCGCGTTTTTTTCCTTCCTAGTTCCAATACGGCTGTTTTGCGTGTGACGTCAAGCGTATTGACGTTTGTCTTAATGCTGTCATGGAAACGCCTGGGAGAGGAAGCGGTTGCTACTGGGTCCTAATTTCTCCCATGCTCGTAATGATATGACTATTTCTTAATCGGATGTTTCTATAACATATTTTCTTGTTTTTTCTTTTTTTGTTTAAAAACAAAGAAAGTGTTATATCATAAAAATAAGTTCTTTGTCTCTTACATTATTATGTGTAAAGTTTGGTATGACAGTTAAGCTGTTTTTTATATAGTGTCCATGTCAATATTGCCTAATTCTTCAATAAATGAAAAAAGAGGCAAAATAAATGAAAAAAGGAAGATGAAAAAACAAACATTACCATATATACATTTCATTATTTATGTATATATATTTATGTCACTTTATTCTAGTGTATTTCTAGATTTTTAACAATGTTTGTAATGCTGTATGCGTACCTATTTCTGACTATACCTATATGTACCTAAGTAAATACCTAGGTTTTTGTCTAGTGGTAGATACTTTGCAGTGTTTCTGGGATTATTAGATGAATTATTGTTATGTCCCTTTCTTTAGGAGAACCGATGTACACTCTATGAAAGAGTATGTTTATTTTCTCCTTACATGATGTAACAAGTTTTTTTTGTACATTATAGGAAGGCTGCTAGATCTATGTCCTCATTTAGGCCCATTGGACTCATGGTTCCCATATAGTGGATCCAAAAAGTCTCTCTTTGGCGTAATTTTAGAAATCTATTTCCACCTCTCCGTGGGATTTGTATTTGTTCCAGTATTGTACCTCTAAGGAATTTTGTATCTTTATTGTGTTTCTTTTTGAAATGTCTGGAGACACTATGGCCTTTGTAGCCTGCCTCTATGTTTTTGAGGTGTTCATGTAGTCTTTTTTTGTACGGGCGTTTTGTACGTCCTATGTACTGTAAATTACATGTGCATTCTAGAAGATAGACTACATATGTACTTTTGCAATTGGTTAATGTTTGGATTTGACATTTTTTTTGGGGAAAAGTTTTTGAATTGACACTTTTAGTTGGTTTTTTTCCTTCATATGAATGTTCACAACTGGAACAATTCGCTCTATTACATTTAAAGAAGCCCTTTGTATTTGAGGATAACCAATTGGTTTTTTTGTTAGTGTCTTTCAGTCTGCTTGGTGCCAGTATTTGTTTCAGACTTCTATTTTTTCTGAAAGTTATCTTTGGCGCAGTACCTATACTTTTTTTTAAGAATTTGTCTTGTTGTAGTATTGGCCAATACTTTTTTAGGATCTTTTTGATTTCTGGGGCTGCTTCGTTGTAAGTAGTAACCATTCCTATTCTTTTGCTGTTAGTATTTCTTTTTTCCTTATTTGCAATAAGTAATTGTTTTCTATGCAAATTCTGTCCTTTTTTTAAAGAATTTTCTATTAGTTTCTTTGGATAATTTTTCTGTAGTAATTTTTCTTTGAGTAATTCTGCTTCTTTGTTAAAATCACTCTCTTTTGTACAGTTTCTTTTTAGGCGTTGGAACTGCCCATACGGAATATTGTGGATCCACGGTTTGTAGTGTCCACTATCTGCTCTCAAATAGCCATTACAATCTGTACTTTTACGATACAGTTTAGTGTATATATTTGTTTCCTCATTGAACATAGTCAAATCAAGAAATTCAATTGAATTTTTTTCAATTTTTGAGGTGAATTGTAAATTGAAGGTGTTGTTGTTGATATACTGTAAGAAGTCGGTGGTGGTGGGCATATCGCCTTCCCATATTAGTATAATGTCGTCTATGAATCTACCCCACCATATGATGTTTTTTTGGAATGGGTTGTTTTGGTAGATGTATGAGTCCTCCCAGAGTCCCATATAGAGGTTAGCATAACTGGGTGCCATGGTGGTACCCATGGCTGTTCCGCTGATTTGTAAGTAATATGAGTTATCAAATTCAAAGTAGTTCTTTTCTAAAACGAATTTGATACATTCAGAAATGAAATTTTGATGTTCTATGGTTAAATTCGTTTTATTTAAGACCTGTTTCATTGCTGCAATTCCCTTTCCGTGGGGTATGCTTGTGTAAAGCGAAGAAACATCCAATGTCATCCATTGATATGTTTCTTTCCATTCTACATTTGAAATTTTGGCTATAGTATCACTTGAGTCCCTGAGATAGGATTTTAATTCAGGTACTAGTGGTTTTAGAAAAAAGTCAACATATTCAGAAATTCTGGCTGTAAGTGAGTCAATTCCTGAAACTATTGGTCGTCCTGGTGGATTGACTAGACTTTTATGAATTTTTGGTAAATGGTAAAATATAGCTTTTTTTGGGAATTCATGTATCAGATATTTATGTTCATTCTTGTTCAATAGATTCAGGTAGTTAGCTGTATCTATCATTGATTTGTACTCTTTTATAAATGTAGTGGTGGGGTCACCTGCTAGTTTTTTGTATGTATTTGGATCTTTTAGTAATCTGTGGGCCTCAGTGAGATAGTCAGTTCGGTTTTGTATGACCAATCCTCCGCCCTTATCCGCTTCTCTGAGGACAATGTCATTTAGTTCTTTGATTGATTCCAATGCTTTTTTATCATGTTTTTTTAAATTGTCTTTTTTAATAGAATAATTTTCACAGAGAGTTTGTAAGTCTCTTTGTACTAGATCACAAAAGGTGGGAATTGCATTCCCCTTTGATTGGATTGGGAAGAAGATAGAAGGAGGTTTTAGATTTGAATGCTTATACCCTTGAGTATCTAGGGGAATTTCCTCATTGTTGTATAATTCCTCTAAGGTGTTTAATGTTTCAAGATCAGTGTCTGACATATTTTTTAGGAAATCAATGTTATCTTTCGCATTTAGTTTTTCAAAATGTCTACATAGTGTCAGATTTCTTATAAATTTGTTGAAATCGATAAATAAATTAAAGGGATTGGGCCCTTTTGTAGGCGCAAAATTTAACCCTTTTGAAAGTATGCCTAATTCATTTTCTGTAAATGAGTGTGTGGAGAGGTTAAAGATTTTTAGAAGTGGTTCTCTTGTTTGCCCCTCTTTGGGGTTCGTGGTTCTTCTTGACCTTCCTCTATTTCCCACCAATCTTCCTCCCCTTCTTCCTCTTCTACACCTTTTCTTTTCTTTGGGTTTCCCATTGACCATTGTGGTCTGAGATTTATGTTTGAATCTTCTCTTTGATAGTCTCTGGTCCCTGTAGAATTTGGTGTAGTGTTTGGAAGGTAGTTTCCTACCCATTCCTTTTCTAAAAAATGTGGTTCACTTGCTTGGACTGATCCTTTTTTTACAATTCTTTTATTATGTTGGTTGTGTTTGGGTTCTTGGTGTCTATTTTGTTTTGGATAATAACTATTTGGTCCTGAATGTGGTGTATTTTGTTTTGTGCGTTGTTGATGATAATTCTGACACTCACAATTACTTGTCTTATTTCTATAGTAGTCATGGTGTGTGGGGTTGTTTCCCGTATGTGGGGTTTGATAATGTCTACCCTCTGTGTTTGTTCTGTTGTATTGGTGAGTCTCTTGTCTATTTTGTTGCCAAGAGACTTTTTTCTGATGAAATCTCTGTTTTTGAAATTTAGAGTTGTAATTGTTGTGTTGCCACTGTGTCTTATTTTGTATATGTGGTTTATAGGAATTTCTTCTTTCTGAAATTTCTGAATTTTGTGAAACCTTTCTCATATATTGTTCCTTGGTATTTTGTTGTTGTTTATTGTTATTTTTGTTTTTATTAGTGGTGTTAGGGATTGTGAACGTATCTTTTGAAGTTGATTGTACTGGGGTTTTAATTTCTTCCCATACTTCTAGATCTTTGTCTGTTTCTATGTCATTTTTATTCTCATCGTTAATTTCCTGCATTTCTAAATAATCTCTAAGGAACTTTTTCTTTTTCTTATTGTCAATTGTTTGTTCAAATTTTTGTATTCTTTCTTTATTTCTTTCGTCTAGCTCTTTGTAAGTGGTGTCTCCTTTGTGTGTTTCTAGAATTTTTTTCATATCTAGTATTTCAGATGTAAGTTTGTCTACTTTATGATTCCTGTATCTGATGGCAATGTTCATTAAGATAAATGATGCCTCCTCTAGGGCAGTGTCCCATTCTGTAAGGTATTCTATATCCTCTGGTTCAAAAATGGCAGATTTATATAATTTTAAGCCTTTTGGTACTACTTTATATTTAATATATCTTTCCAAGCTGACACTGTTGAAGCATAAGAAATAACAAAGAGCTAGACAAAAGAAATAAAGAAAGAATACAAAAGTTTGAACAAACAATTGACAATAAGAAAAAGAAAAAGTTCCTTAGAGATTATTTAGAAATGCAGGAAATTAACGATGAGAATAAAAATGACATAGAAACAGACAAAGATCTAGAAGTATGGGAAGAAATTAAAACCCCAGTACAATCAACTTCAAAAGATACGTTCACAATCCCTAACACCACTAATAAAAACAAAAATAACAATAAACAACAACAAAATACCAAGGAACAATATATGAGAAAGGTTTCACAAAATTCAGAAATTTCAGAAAGAAGAAATTCCTATAAACCACATATACAAAATAAGACACAGTGGCAACACAACAATTACAACTCTAAATTTCAAAAACAGAGATTTCATCAGAAAAAAGTCTCTTGGCAACAAAATAGACAAGAGACTCACCAATACAACAGAACAAACACAGAGGGTAGACATTATCAAACCCCACATACGGGAAACAACCCCACACACCATGACTACTATAGAAATAAGACAAGTAATTGTGAGTGTCAGAATTATCATCAACAACGCACAAAACAAAATACACCACATTCAGGACCAAATAGTTATTATCCAAAACAAAATAGACACCAAGAACCCAAACACAACCAACATAATAAAAGAATTGTAAAAAAAGGATCAGTCCAAGCAAGTGAACCACATTTTTTAGAAAAGGAATGGGTAGGAAACTACCTTCCAAACACTACACCAAATTCTACAGGGACCAGAGACTATCAAAGAGAAGATTCAAACATAAATCTCAGACCACAATGGTCAATGGGAAACCCAAAGAAAAGAAAAGGTGTAGAAGAGGAAGAAGGGGAGGAAGATTGGTGGGAAATAGAGGAAGGTCAAGAAGAACCACGAACCCCAAAGAGGGGCAAACAAGAGAACCACTTCTAAAAATCTTTAACCTCTCCACACACTCATTTACAGAAAATGAATTAGGCATACTTTCAAAAGGGTTAAATTTTGCGCCTACAAAAGGGCCCAATCCCTTTAATTTATTTATCGATTTCAACAAATTTATAAGAAATCTGACACTATGTAGACATTTTGAAAAACTAAATGCGAAAGATAACATTGATTTCCTAAAAAATATGTCAGACACTGATCTTGAAACATTAAACACCTTAGAGGAATTATACAACAATGAGGAAATTCCCCTAGATACTCAAGGGTATAAGCATTCAAATCTAAAACCTCCTTCTATCTTCTTCCCAATCCAATCAAAGGGGAATGCAATTCCCACCTTTTGTGATCTAGTACAAAGAGACTTACAAACTCTCTGTGAAAATTATTCTATTAAAAAAGACAATTTAAAAAAACATGATAAAAAAGCATTGGAATCAATCAAAGAACTAAATGACATTGTCCTCAGAGAAGCGGATAAGGGCGGAGGATTGGTCATACAAAACCGAACTGACTATCTCACTGAGGCCCACAGATTACTAAAAGATCCAAATACATACAAAAAACTAGCAGGTGACCCCACCACTACATTTATAAAAGAGTACAAATCAATGATAGATACAGCTAACTGCCTGAATCTATTGAACAAGAATAAACATAAATATCTGATACATGAATTCTCAAAAAAAGCTATATTTTACCATTTACCAAAAATTCATAAAAGTCTAGTCAATCCACCAGGACGACCAATAGTTTCAGGAATTGACTCACTTACAGCCAGAATTTCTGAATATGTTGACTTTTTTCTAAAACCACTAGTACCTGAATTAAAATCCTATCTCAGGGACTCAAGTGATACTATAGCCAAAATTTCAAATGTAGAATGGAAAGAAACATATCAATGGATGACATTGGATGTTTCTTCGCTTTACACAAGCATACCCCACGGAAAGGGAATTGCAGCAATGAAACAGGTCTTAAATAAAACAAATTTAACCATAGAACATCAAAATTTCATTTCTGAATGTATCAAATTCGTTTTAGAAAAGAACTACTTTGAATTTGATAACTCATATTACTTACAAATCAGCGGAACAGCCATGGGTACCACCATGGCACCCAGTTATGCTAACCTCTATATGGGACTCTGGGAGGACTCATACATCTACCAAAACAACCCATTCCAAAAAAACATCATATGGTGGGGTAGATTCATAGACGACATTATACTAATATGGGAAGGCGATATGCCCACCACCACCGACTTCTTACAGTATATCAACAACAACACCTTCAATTTACAATTCACCTCAAAAATTGAAAAAAATTCAATTGAATTTCTTGATTTGACTATGTTCAATGAGGAAACAAATATATACACTAAACTGTATCGTAAAAGTACAGATTGTAATGGCTATTTGAGAGCAGATAGTGGACACTACAAACCGTGGATCCACAATATTCCGTATGGGCAGTTCCAACGCCTAAAAAGAAACTGTACAAAAGAGAGTGATTTTAACAAAGAAGCAGAATTACTCAAAGAAAAATTACTACAGAAAAATTATCCAAAGAAACTAATAGAAAATTCTTTTAAAAAAGTACAGAATTTGGATAGAAAACAATTACTTATTGCAAATAAGGAAAAAAGAAATACTAACAGCAAAAGAATAGGAATGGTTACTACTTACAACGAAGCAGCCCCAGAAATCAAAAAGATCCTAAAAAAGTATTGGCCAATACTACAACAAGACAAATTCTTAAAAAAAAGTATAGGTACTGCGCCAAAGATAACTTTCAGAAAAAATAGAAGTCTGAAACAAATACTGGCACCAAGCAGACTGAAAGACACTAACAAAAAAACCAATTGGTTATCCTCAAATACAAAGGGCTTCTTTAAATGTAATAGAGCGAATTGTTCCAGTTGTGAACATTCATATGAAGGAAAAAAAACAACTAAAAGTGTCAATTCAAAAACTTTTCCCCAAAAAAAATGTCAAATCCAAACATTAACCAATTGCAAAAGTACATATGTAGTCTATCTTCTAGAATGCACATGTAATTTACAGTACATAGGACGTACAAAACGCCCGTACAAAAAAAGACTACATGAACACCTCAAAAACATAGAGGCAGGCTACAAAGGCCATAGTGTCTCCAGACATTTCAAAAAGAAACACAATAAAGATACAAAATTCCTTAGAGGTACAATACTGGAACAAATACAAATCCCACGGAGAGGTGGAAATAGATTTCTAAAATTACGCCTAAGAGAGACTTTTTGGATCCACTATATGGGAACCATGAGTCCAATGGGCCTAAATGAGGACATAGATCTAGCAGCCTTCCTATAATGTACAAAAAAAACTTGTTACATCATGTAAGGAGAAAATAAACATACTCTTTCATAGAGTGTACATCGGTTCTCCTAAAGAAAGGGACATAACAATAATTCATCTAATAATCCCAGAAACACTGCAAAGTATCTACCACTAGACAAAAACATAGGTATTTACTTAGGTACATATAGGTATAGTCAGAAATAGGTACGCATACAGCATTACAAACATTGTTAAAAATCTAGAAATACACTAGAATAAAGTGACATAAATATATATACATAAATAATGAAATGTATATATGGTAATGTTTGTTTTTTCATCTTCCTTTTTTCATTTATTTTGCCTCTTTTTTCATTTATTGAAGAATTAGGCAATATTGACATGGACACTATATAAAAAACAGCTTAACTGTCATACCAAACTTTACACATAATAATGTAAGAGACAAAGAACTTATTTTTATGATATAACACTTTCTTTGTTTTTAAACAAAAAAAGAAAAAACAAGAAAATATGTTATAGAAACATCCGATTAAGAAATAGTCATATCATTACGAGCATGGGAGAAATTAGGACCCAGTAGCAACCGCTTCCTCTCCCAGGCGTTTCCATGACAGCATTAAGACAAACGTCAATACGCTTGACGTCACACGCAAAACAGCCGTATTGGAACTAGGAAGGAAAAAAACGCGCCCAATTTCTATCCTTTAAAAACTGATAAGCCGTTCATAGCCCATTACACTTTCTATTCTCTGACGAAGAAGTGTTGTATCACTTCGAAACGCGTAAGAATTTGAAGAAAGCGGGCGGACTTCTAAGTTCCAATACGGCATTTTCTGATCCAAAGAAAATATTTTCAAAGAAAAACTTCCAATTAGCACTACAGCAAGGTGGTAAAGTATAATATGCATTTACAACTCTGACTGAATTGCATCCAGGCTATATTTTATCAGTAATAATTAGCCAAAACACCTACCACCTTGCCTGTTAATCTATACCGGACATATTGTGACCATATATACACTGAGTCACACAATTGACAGCATAGAAAGTACCCCATTTTGGGGGCTATATATAAGTTTTTTAAAAACGGCTTTTACCCAGACACACAGTGTCATCAACTATAAGGAATAAAAAAACAAAGATATTCTATGTGCCTTTATCTTACCTCATAAATGATTGAGGTTGACAAATGTAAGCATAACTGATCGTGCAAAATAAACACCATTTTTATCTTAACTGTATTACGCTATGTATTTGTCTCTTATTTCTCCTTTATGATCCATGGAATGATCTGATACAAGATAAAGATCCTTACCACCATAGGGAAAAGAAAAGAAAAGAGTCCAGGAGTCTCCATTACTGTTTGTCAAATTACACCCAGCTGTAACATCTTCACAAGAGAGTCCAGGATTTCCATTAAAGGCATACTGCAGAAATTGCAAGATTACACAATTCAAAAGAAAAGAAAAGTTTTTTTCGTCTCGACAAGAGTCCAAGAACCATCTGTAAACCCCCAAAAAGGCTGACACCTTACCTCATAGGATTGAGGTACTTTCTGGTAAGCACATCTTACTTACCCTAGAAGGATAAAAACTGTTGAAGCATAAGAAATAACTTGAGCTCAAAACCAATTTTATGGACATATGTACTTTATTTTTATTTTTATTTGTATGACATATCAATCAGCAATACATTGATATTGACAATACTTCAATTTATTGATCAATAGTAATTAGCTGTGCGCCATTACTTGATTTTCTCTTTCTATTAACAATATATATATATATATATATATATATATATATATATATATATACAATATACATATATATATATATATAGTCAATAAGAAAAATAGATACTAGTAAATGAGTCTTTTGAGTAACCCCCAATTGTAAAAACTTATGTTGCTAAATACAGGGAGTGCAGAATTATTAGGCAAATGAGTATTTTGACCACATTATCCTCTTTATGCATGTTGTCTTACTCCAAGCTGTATAGGATCGAAAGCCTACTACCAATTAAGCATATTAGGTGATGTGCATCTCTGTAATGAGAAGGGGTGTGGTCTAATGACATCAACACCCTATATCAGGTGTGCATAATTATTAGGCAACTTCCTTTCCTTTGGCAAAATGGGTCAAAAGAAGGACTTGACAGGCTCAGAAAAGTAAAAAATAGTGAGATATCTTGCAGAGGGATGCAGCACTCTTAAAATTGCAAAGCTTCTGAAGCGTGATCATCGAACAATCAAGCGTTTCATTCAAAATAGTCAACAGGGTCGCAAGAAGCATGTGGAAAAACCAAGGCGCAAAATAACTGCCCATGAACTGAGAAAAGTCAAGCGTGCAGCTGCCAAGACGCCACTTGCCACCAGTTTGGCCATATTTCAGAGCTGCAACATCACTGGAGTGCCCAAAAGCACAAGGTGTGCAATACTCAGAGACATGGCCAAGGTAAGAAAGGCTGAAAGACGACCACCACTGAACAAGACACACAAGCTGAAACATCAAGACTGGGCCAAGAAATATCTCAAGACTGATTTTTCTAAGGTTTTATGGACTGATGAAATGAGAGTGAGTCTTGATGGGCCAGATGGATGGGCCCGTGGCTGGATTGGTAAAGGGCAGAGAGCTCCAGTCCGACTCAGACGCCACAAGGTGGAGGTGGAGTACTGGTTTGGGCTGGTATCATCAAAGATGAGCTTGTGGGGCCTTTTCGGGTTGAGGATGGAGTCAAGCTCAACTCCCAGTCCTACTGCCAGTTTCTGGAAGACACCTTCTTCAAGCAGTGGTACAGGAATAAGTCTGCATCCTTCAAGAAAAACATGATTTTCATGCAGGACAATGCTCCATCACACGCGTCCAAGTACTCCACAGCGTGGCTGGCAAGAAAGGGTATAAAAGAAGAAAATCTAATGACATGGCCTCCTTGTTCACCTGATCTGAACCCCATTGAGAACCTGTGGTCCATCATCAAATGTGAGATTTACAAGGAGGGAAAACAGTACACCTCTCTGAACAGTGTCTGGGAGGCTGTGGTTGCTGCTGCACGCAATGTTGATGGGGAACAGATCAAAACACTGACAGAATCCATGGATGGCAGGCTTTTGAGTGTCCTTGCAAAGAAAGGTGGCTATATTGGTCACTGATTTGTTTTTGTTTTGTTTTTGAATGTCAGAAATGTATATTTGTGAATGTTGAGATGTTATATTGGTTTCACTGGTAAAAATAAATAATTGAAATGGGTATATATTTGTTTTTTGTTAAGTTGCCTAATAATTATGCACAGTAATAGTCACCTGCACACACAGATATCCCCCTAAAATAGCTATAACTAAAAACAAACTAAAAACTACTTCCAAAACTATTCAGCTTTGATATTAATGAGTTTTTTGGGTTCATTGAGAACATGGTTGTTGTTCAATAATAAAATTAATCCTCAAAAATACAACTTGCCTAATAATTCTGCACTCCCTGTATGTCTAAATATGTATATGTATATGTATTTATATTTATACTGTATGTATATATATATATATATATATATATATATATATATATATATATATATATATATATATATATAGTCAATAAGAAAAATAGATACTAGTAAATGAGTCTTTTGAGTAACCCCCAATTGTAAAAACTTAAGTTGAACATGGGGATATTCTGCTAGGATTGTTTAGCTGTGGTAACGGGTGTGTGCTTAAAAAGGACCGTTCATATACTTGTTCCGAGTTAAACAGTTCAACTCTATATAGTCCTTAGGTGCAATACCCTGTATGAAACAGTGTGAGTATATATGAGATAATCAGATTGCAACTCTCGACATTAACTCGTAATATGACTCCGTGAATACTGGACTCCTGATTGCTGTCAAGGTAAGACTGCTCTAGTGCAGTATTAAAACAGTGTTTAGTTGTAAATCGATTGCCTTAATAGGCTCTTGTACTGACAAACTGCCGTGTTGGTCAGGATTGACGACACCGGTGGCCCTGGGCTCCCTCTCCTGTCTCGGGAGAAACTTTGGTTCCGCCTAGCACCGCTCATCACTCTTCTCTCACTCTAGTTCCGGAAAGTGAACACACAGGGTAGATGCACTGACATCACTGGTCTCCTCGCCGTGCGTGTGAATGGCTTGGTGGCACACACCACCCGTCTTCTATTGGATGCTAGCTCCTAACAGTTGCTCCTTGCTAGACTCTTGGAAAAGAACGGCAATAGTAATCCAAATGAAGAAAAAATCCAAAAGTCAAATATTAAAACTTAATATGTTTAATTCAAAGTTGCGTTAAAACATATATATATAAATCAACATGGAAAAATCTTGATGTGGGTGAAAGAACGCCTAGTGATAAAGCTTACGCGTTTCGGCCGCAGCCTTAGTCATAGCTCATTCAGGACATACACAGCTGTGAGATTAAAAAGAACTTCCTTAACTGTGATTGGTCTAAAACAAAATAGGCGTTATTAACCCTATACTGTACTAAGCAGTATGTAGATGAATACTTAGGATCGCTGTGTTAAAACAGTATTTGAAGCAAAAAAAATGAGAATTTGCATATCTAATTTGCATTTCTTACCCAGAATTCTCTTGTGCCTTGGTAACATTGTATATGGAGTATTTATGGAGAAAAGTAAGCGGGGAATCTTGCCTAGATGTGCTAATTTCCTATGCAAATATTTGTATTGATTTAATTTTGAGGTATGGAGGATTTTAATCTCAATTTTTTTTATCTCCACCATAATTTTAATTTTATATATATATATATATTACTTTTTTTTATTATATATATATATATATATATATATATATATATATATATATATATATATATATATATACAGGTAGCCCTCAGTTTACGCCGGGGTTAGGTTCCAGAAGGAATGGTTGTAAATCGAAACCATTGTAAATTGAAACCCAGTTTATAATGTAAGTCAATGGGAAGTGAGGGAGTTAGGTTCCAAGCCCCTCTCAAAATTGTCATAAGTAACACCTAATACATTATTTTTAAAGCTTTGAAATGAAGACTTTAAATGCTAAACAGCATTGTAAACCTAATAAAATAATCACACAACACAGAATATATAATAAAACTAAGTTAAATGAACAAAAACATTTGCTAAACAGCATTATAAACCTAATAAAATAATCACACAACACAGACTTCACTTGCATTTTTCTGCAAACAGTTCTTTCTATGCATTCCAATCTGGACTGATTTATAGACAGGAAGATCTTGTTCCTTTGAAATCTGCTCGATAGCTCAGGTCTGGTTAAACTGATTAATTTTAGCTTGCTTGGCTTTGCTGCAACACTAGCGGACAGCTCACCTACTGGATATTTTAATAAATGCACTACTTCTCAATGCTTTTCAATAGCAGTCACATGACTGGAAAAAAAGGTTGTTATTCTGAAACGGTGTAAATTGAACCATTGTAAAACGAGGGCCACCTGTATATATATATTTGCTTTGGAGCCCTTAGCAGTCAGGAAGATGAAAACATGAAAAATCACATGCAATAATCATATTTGATAAACAGGCCCATTTATCAAGCTCCGTACGGAGCTTGAAGGGCCGTGTTTCTGGCGAGTCTTCAGACTCGCCAGAAACACAACTTATGAAGCAGCGGTCTAAAGACCGCTGCTCCATAACCCTGTCCGCCTGCTCTGAACAGGCGGACAGGAATCGCCGGACATCAACCCGATCGAATACGATCGGGTTGATTGACAGCTCCCTGCTGGCGGCCGATTGGCCGCAAGTCAGCAGGGGGCGGCGTTGCACCAGCAGCTCTTGTGAGCTGCTGGTGCAATGTTAAATGCGGAGAGCGTATTGCTCTCCGCATTTAGCGAGGTCTTGCGGACCTGATCCGCAGTGTCGGATCAGGTCCGCAAGCCCTTTGATAAATGGGCCTGCTAGTGTTTAACTGTGTATTTATTGTAAATATTTCACATTGCAATGTTCTTCACATAGGGGAATATGTATTTTTAAATAGATATAAGTATAAATATCTGAATATATCTATACCTATATATAATCATGTATATATATATATATATATTCAAAAGGCATCCGATGTGATGTCAAGAATGCCGGCAAAATATTCAAAAGTGGCTACACTACTCTTAAAAGGCAGCATCACAGAGGTGCGTTTTACTATACATCGCAATGGGTGCCAATGTTGGCGAGATACTAAAAGCAGCATCAGTATCGACATTGGCAATGTAAAGTAAAGGATCCCTTTTAAATATATCACACAACCTAATAACTATATCCATGTATCCCTAAACTGCCATAACCCACCACCACAAACTAACCCTGCACGAACTAACCCCTAAACCACCAATAGCCCACGACAATAAACTTCCTAAGCTATTAACCCCTAAACCACCAACAGCCCACCGCATTAAACATCCTAACCTATTAACTATACTACTTAACCCCTTTACTGCCAATAACCCACCACAATAAACGTTCTAACCTATTAAACCCTATACTGCCAATAGCCCACTGCATTAAACATCCTAACCTATTAACTACACTACTTAACCCCTATACCAACAAAAAACTTATTTAACCTATTAACCCTTATATCGCCAATAGCCCACCGCAGACACACCCTACACTACTTAAACCCTATACTATCAATACCCCCTAACATATTAACCCTTATACCGCAAACTACCCCTGCACTACATTACTACCTAACCCCCCCACACCTCTAAGCTAAAACCCCCTAAGTTACAAAAAATAACAAGCACTAAATTGACAAAAACAAAACTACCAAAAATAAAAAACCTACAGTTATGTCTACATTAAAACTTCGGTCCCCTTCTCTTCTCAATCTACACGTCATCACTAGGTTCCCTAATAAAGTCCTATGGTTTACAATATAATTTGTATGCCGACGACACCCAAATCTACTTCTCTGCACCAGACCTTTCTCTTTCCTTGCTAACCCGTGTCACTAACTGTCTTTCTCACATCTCCAACTGGATGTCCTCTCACTACCTCAAGCTAAATCTCTCCAAAACTGAGCTCCTTATTCCCCCCCTTCTTCAAAACTCTCCACCCCCAATCTCTCTATAACTGTCGACAACTCCATCATTACCCCTACCTCGCATGCCTGATGTCTCGGGGTCACATTTGACTCAGATCTTTCTTTCACTCTTCACATTCAGTCTTTGGCTAAAGCCTGCCGCTTCCACCTTAAAAACATCTCTAAAATTAGACACTTCCTTACACAAGACACAACTAAGATTTTAATCCACTCTCTCATCCTCTCCCGCCTCGATTATTGCAACTCTGTCCTCTCTGGTCTCATCACCTACCGCCTAGCTTCTTCTACAATCCTTAATGAATGCCTCTGCCAGACTCATCTTCCTTACACGTCGCTCTTCATCTGCTGCACCTCTCTGCCAATCTCTTCACTGGCTTCCTTTTGCCTCTAGGATCAAACACAAAATTCTCACTCTGTGTTTTTTTTTTTTTTTGGAGACTCTGTAACATTTATTCCGTACATAGAAGCATATCTGTGTATATCTAATCATACCACTTAGAATGTTCTATCCTTTTTTCCATTTTTATTTTTAATAAAATATCTGCAATAGGCAGTATTTTGTGGGTAAAGTTGGCAGGAGTGGGGTGACATATCAACACATAAATGTGTGTATATATATATATATATATATATATATAATGTTCATGGGAGGGGGAAAAGAGAAAGGGTATGGTCATAGGAGGGGGGTGAGTGTGCATGTGTATATATGTGCTTATAAGCAGTGTGCAAGTGTATATATGAGTGTGCACATGTGTTTATATATGTGCTTATAATCAGTGTAGGTGAGTGTTTAAGTGTATATATGAGTGTGTACATGTGTTTATATATGTGCTTATAATCAGTGTGGGTGAGTGTTTAAGTGTATATATGAGTGTGTACATGTGTTTATATATGTGCTTATAATCAGTGTGGGTGAGTGTTTAAGTGTATATATGAGTGTGTACATGTGTGTGTATATGAGTATGTGTGTTTATGCGCGTGTATGTGAGCACTCATGACAAATTTACACTAACATACTAATTTTATATGTATATAAAGTTTGGCGGATAGTGGTGATGATCTCCTTGCTATAAACTATTTTGAGATAAATGGTGAAAAGTGTCATCTCCCTTTAAAATCACTATTTATTTTCTCAGACCTAGATTTGGAGTTTGGCGTTAGCCGTGAAAACCAGCGTTAGAGGCTCCTAACGCTGGTTTTAGGCTACCGCCGGTATTTGGAGTCACTCAAAATAGGGTCTAACGCTCACTTTCCAGCCGCGACTTTTCCATACCGCAGATCCCCTTACGTCAATTGCGTATCCTATCTTTTCAATGGGATTTTTCTAACTCCGGTATTTAGAGTCGTTTCTGAAGTGAGCGTTAGACATCTAACGACAAAACTCCAGCCGCAGGAAAAAAGTCAGTAGTTAAGAGCTTTCTGGGCTAACGCCGGTTTATAAAGCTCTTAACTACTGTGCTCTAAAGTACACTAACACCCATAAACTACTTATGTACCCCTAAACCGAGGTCCCCCCACATCGCCGACACTCAAATATTTTTTTTTAACCCCTAATCTGCCGACCGCCACCTACGTTATACTTATGTACCCCTAATCTGCTGCCCCTAACACCGCCGACCCCTGTATTATATTTATTAACCCCTAATCTGCCCCCCACAACGTCGCCGCCAGCTACCTACAATAATTAACCCCTAATCTGCCGACCGCAAAACGCCGCCACCTACATTATAGCTATGTACCCCTAATCTGCTGCCCCTAACACCGCCAACCCCTATATTATATTTATTAACCCCTAATCTGCCCCCCCTCAACGTCGCCTCCACCTGCCTACACTTATTAACCCCTAATCTGCCGAGCGGACCGCACCGCTACTATAATAAAGTTATTAACCCCTAATCCGCCTCACTAACCCTATAATAAATAGTATTAACCCCTAATCTGCCCTTCCTAACAGCGCCGACACCTAACTTCAATTATTTATTTATTTTTTTTTGAATTTTCAAAAGAGCTTTATTTAAATTATATAAAGATACACTTCATAAATTGCATGTACAAGATATACTTTGGCAAAAAAGCGAAGCAAAACATCACTGAAACAGCATATCGTACACTTTCTGAGAAAGAAAAATAAGAGACATGATGTATACATATACTTATTCACTATGAGTTTGAAGTATTACATCACATTCCTTAATTCAGTGTATCTCTCTACTATTCCCATTTTTAGCATTTCAGACCACTCTTGGGTCTAATTGATAAGACTGAAAAAAAAGAAGCAGTAATGGGAGTTCAAAAAACAAACAAATAAACAATACAAGACAAAATACAAACATCAACAGGGGCTGTGATATAATGAGGAGCTGGGAATAAAGAGGTAGAGAAAGGAAAAGGGTGATAGAGAGGAAGGAGCTGTAACCTTGTGAGTGGAGTATGCTACCTTAATTTATGACAGTAAATGCCTCACTGCAGCCCACACCAGACTCACTTGTGACCTGCACTTAATCACCCAGGGCTAGGATTTGGGTTAGGCTAGGAGATTGATAAGAAGTACGATTGCTACTGGGCATAGTTAATATGTATGCAACAACACGTTGTGTGCTGGTGATTATATATTCGTGGGGGTGTGGAGTCAAATCACGTTAAGATACATGGTGCTATATCTACGGCATGGGGGTAAATATATTTAGTGTCTATGTCAGTTGACCCATTAGTGTGTTAGTCTGTCCCGCTCATCTCAGGTCTCGGCCGCAGTTCCCAAGGGAGGGGGGAGGATCATAAGTCAAGCAATCTGTCAGGTCCTACTTATATATATATTTAATGGCAGCAAACTTATGCACTGTCTCTAGTAGCAATAACCTTACTGTGTTAATAAGGAGCCAGGATTTGATCTATTCAATAGCATTTGCATATATAAAGCTCACCGCACACCACATCTTATGTAGCTACTTTGGAGGACATGTAATAAACATACACATATATTTTCTTTCATAATCACGAACTTTACCGTATGTGCACATTAATGTAGACTACTCTGCACCTCTTGCCCAGTTATCAACATAAGTCCTTGATATGTAAAATTAAGCATAACTCCAAGTTCAACTTTAGAGATCGCTAAATTAACTATTTACATAATCAACAGATGCAAACAATAGACTCCTATATGACCGGCGGGTCAAGAGAGTATCGTCCGAAGGGGGCATCTGCAGGCTACCCCTCTCCTGTTATTGGGAACTGGTCAGCTCCTAGGGGAAGTCCACCTGTACCATATGCATGTCTATGCCATCCGGTCCCATTCGAATTATTAGACCCCCGGTCTGAAAGCAAAGCATGGAATTTTTTTTGCGGTTTCAGTGCTTGACGTGGAGTCTCCTTCATCTCAGCTCCATGTGTACATCCGGAGCCCATGCGCTTAATGGTGACTACCGCGTTGCCATTCTTCTTCCCTCTGATCCCTTTCAGCTGGGGGCTCCTATCTGGGTCTATGTGCCCTCCGGTGGGCGTCGGAGGATAAGCAAGATCCGATGTCAGGTGAGAATCCCCCTCACAAGTCGGAGCCATTCCCATGGCCCCGATAAGCTTGCGGTCTAGATTGGGTCCAAGGATCTGTAGTGGTTGCAATCCTCCATAGCAGGGTATTATGCTGTGTCGCTCTGTATCGTTTTTGCATGGGGCCCTGCTAATTGCTATGCGCTCCAAATGTCCGTTGCCATTTTGATTGCGGGTATCAGAGTTTTTTTCTCCCTGTTTGCTCGATGCATTAACGGTACTAATTTTGTTCTGTAGGTAATCATATGGCGCCTTGTCAAGTAGTTTCTCAAAGATACGCTCCAGCCTTTCCATAGATGGTGATGGGTGATATTGTATCTCCGGTTCTCCCAAGCTAAGCATTGTTAAAAGGGATATGGAAAAAGTACCGTACACTCTCTCTTATTATTTATTTTCTAAAAGTGTTGCCAAAAGAGTAGAGCCCAGTTGGTTATAGGTGTTGAAGAGAATCAGTAAGCCTTTTTTTTTCCGACAGCACTGATGACCCGGCTCTTCCCGGGGGGGGGGGGGGTGGAAACCTGGCTATAGGCCGCCGCCTCAGGCCTTAATCCGATCTGTGCCTCCAATGTCATAAAAACAACAGGAAAAAAAAGATTTTGGGTCCCAGACGCCCAGTCTATAGAATAAACAGTGAGTGTAGCTTTGTTCCTGCTGTTAACAAGTCAATAATCGGCGGTTTACTGGAGATTCTTTTGGAGCCAACAGAGAATGCGTCCTTCTCAGAACACAGCACGGACACGCCCCCCCCTAACTTCAATTATTAACCCCTAATCTGCCGACCGGAGCTCACCGCTATTCTAATAAATGTATTAACCCCTAAAGCTAAGTCTAACCCTAACACTAACACCCCCCTAAGTTAAATATAATTTACATCTAACGAAATTAATTAACTCTTATTAAATAAATTATTCCTATTTAAAGCTAAATACTTACCTGTAAAATAAACCCTAATATAGCTACAATATAAATTATAATTATATTGTAGCTATTTTAGGATTAATATTTATTTTACAGGCAACTTTGTAATTATTTTAACCAGGTACAATAGCTATTAAATAGTTAAGAACTATTTAATAGCTAAAATAGTTAAAATAATTACAAATTTACCTGTAAAATAAATCCTAACCTAAGTTACAATTAAACCTAACACTATACTATCAATAAATTAATTAAATAAACTACCTACAATTACCTACAATTAACCTAACACTACACTATCAATAAATTAATTAAATACAATTCCTACAAATAAATACAATTAAATAAACTAGCTAAAGTACAAAAAATAAAAAAGAACTAAGTTACAAAAATTAAAAAATATTTACAAACATAAGAAAAATATTACAACAATTTTAAACTAATTACACCTACTCTAAGCCCCCTAATAAAATAACAAAGACCCCCAAAATAACAAAATGCCCTACCCTATTCTAAATAACTACATTTCAAAGCTCTTTTACCTTACCAGCCCTGAACAGGGCCCTTTGCGGGGCATGCCCCAAGAAATTCAGCTCTTTTGCCTTTAAAAAAAAACATACAATACCCCCCCCCCCAACATTACAACCCACCACCCACATACCCCTAATCTAACCCAAGCCCCCCTTAAATAAACCTAACACTAAGCCCCTGAAGATCTTCCTACCTTGTCTTCACCCTACCAGGTTCACCGATCCGTCCTGAAGAGCTCCTCCAATGTCCTAATCCAAGCCCAAGCGGGGGGCTGAAGAGGTCCATGATCCGGCTGAAGTCTTCATCCAAGCGGGAGCTGAAGAGGTCCATGATCCGGCTGAAGTCTTCATCCAAGCGGGAGCTGAAGAGGTCCATGATCCGGATGAAGTCTTCGAACAACGGCATCTTCAATCTTCTTTCTTCCGGATCCATCTTGCAGACCTCCGACGCGGAACATCCTCTTCTCCCGACGCCTACTAGCCGAATGACGGTTCCTTTAAGGGACGTCATCCAAGATGGCGTCCCTCGAATTCCGATTGGCTGATAGGATTCTATCAGCCAATCGGAATTAAGGTAGGAATATTCTGATTGGCTGATGGAATCAGCCAATCAGAATCAAGTTCAATCCGATTGGCTGATTCGATCAGCCAATCAGATTGAGCTTGCATTCTATTGGCTGTTCCGATCAGCCAATAGAATGCGAGCTCAATATGATTGGCTGATTGGATCAGCCAATCGGATTGATCTTGATTCTGATTGGCTGATTCCATCAGCCAATCAGAATATTCCTACCTTAATTCCGATTGGCTGATAGAATCCTATCAGCCAATCGGAATTCGAGGGACGCCATCTTGGATGACGTCCCTTAAAGGAACCGTCATTCGGCTAGTAGGCGTCGGGAGAAGAGGATGTTCCGCGTCGGAGGTCTGCAAGATGGATCCGGAAGAAAGAAGATTGAAGATGCCGTTGTTCGAAGACTTCATCCGGATCATGGACCTCTTCAGCTCCCGCTTGGATGAAGACTTCAGCCGGATCATGGACCTCTTCAGCTCCCGCTTGGATGAAGACTTCAGCCGGATCATGGACCTCTTCAGCCCCCCGCTTGGGCTTGGATTAGGACATCGGAGGATCTCTTCCGGTACCGATCGGTGAACCTGGTAGGGTGAAGACAAGGTAGGAAGATCTTCAGGGGCTTAGTGTTAGGTTTATTTAAGGGGGGTTTGGGCTAGATTAGGGGTATGTGGGTGGTGGTTTGTAAAGTTGGGGGGGGTATTGTATGTTTTTTTTTACAGGCAAAAGAGCTGAATTTCTTGGGGCATGCCCCGCAAAGGGCCCTGTTCAGGGCTGGTAAGGTAAAAGAGCTTTGAAATGTAGTTATTTAGAATAGGGATGGGCATTTTGTTATTTTGGGGGTCTTTGTTATTTTATTAGGGGGCTTAGAGTAGGTGTAATTAGTTTAAAATTGTTGTAATATTTTTCTTATGTTTGTAAATATTTTTTTATTTTTTGTAACTTAGTTCTTTTTTATTTTTTGTACTTTAGCTAGTTTATTTAATTGTATTTATTTGTAGGAATTGTATTTAATTAATTTATTGATAGTGTAGTGTTAGGTTAATTGTAGGTAATTGTAGGTAGTTTATTTAATTAATTTATTGATAGTATAGTGTTAGGTTTAATTGTAACTAAGGTTAGGATTTATTTTACAGGTAAATTTGTAATTATTTTAACTATTTTAGCTATTAAATAGTTCTTAACTATTTAATAGCTATTGTACCTGGTTAAAATAATTACAAAGTTGCCTGTAAAATAAATATTAATCCTAAAATAGCTACAATATAATTATAATTTATATTGTAGCTATATTAGGCTTTATTTTACAGGTAAGTATTTAGCTTTAAATAGGAATAATTTATTTAATAAGAGTTAATTAATTTCGTTAGATGTAAATTATATTTAATTTAGGGGGGTGTTAGTGTTAGGGTTAGACTTAGCTTTAGGGGTTAATACATTTATTAGAATAGCGGTGAGCTCCGGTCAGCAGATTAGGGGTTAATAATTGAAGTTAGGTGTCGGCGATGTTAGGAAGGGCAGATTAGGTGTTAATACTATTTATTATAGGGTTAGTGAGGCGGATTAGGGGTTAATAACTTTATTATAGTAGCACTCAGGTCCGCTTGGTAGATTAGGGGTTAATAAGTGTAGTTAGGTGGAGGCGACGTTGTGGGCGGCAGATTAGGGGTTAATAAATATAATATAGGGGTCGGCGATGTTAGGGCAGCAGATTAGGGGTACATAGGGATAATGTAAGTAGCGGCGGTTTACGGAGCGGCAGATTAGGGGTTAATAATAATATGCAGGGGTCAGCGATAGCGGGGGCGGCAGATTAGGGGTTAATAAGTGTAAGGTTAGGGGTGTTTAGACTCGGGGTACATGTTAGGGTGTTAGGTGCAGACGTAGGAAGTGTTTCCCCATAGCAAACAATGGGGCTGCGTTAAGAGCTGAACGCGGCTTTTTTGCAGGTGTTAGGTTTTTTTTCAGCTCAAACAGCCCCATTGTTTCCTATGGGAGAATCGTGCACGAGCACGTTTTTGAGGCTGGCCGCTTGCGTAAGCAACTCTGGTATCGAGAGTTGAAGCTGCGTTAAAAATTATGCCTTTATGTGGACTCTCAATACCAGAGTTATTTTTATGGTGCGGCCAGAAAAAAGCCGGCGTTAGTTTTTCGGGTCGTTACCGACAAAACTCCAAATCTAGCCGTCAGTATCTTAACCACTTCATTAATTTGCACAGAATATTTGGTAGAAAATACATTGTTGTTGCCAGAGAAGCTTGTCCCAATAGATTAATGATTGTTTCTAGCCTATTTCAACATATTTTGCAAATTTCTTACATCATACCCTCTAACGAACAAACTCTATATTAAAGAGATGATTTATTGTTGTATTAAAAATAAAACACTAAGCCAGTGGGTTATACTTAATAGAAATAATTTCAACATATATTATTCACCATTTAAAAATTATTTTACCATTTATTTATTTATTTATTTATTTATTTATTTACTTAATTTGTGCAGTGTCCGTTACTTCCTGTCAAAACCCCAGAAAGATGCTGGGGTCTTTACAGGAAGGCAACTTAGCAGTTTTCCATTTGAATTGTTGCTAGGAGACACCTATCTTCTAGCTACAATCAGTTTGTTGCCTGTGTTCAGTCGTGGTCTTTGCTGCAAAAATCATGTGACAATGGAATCTAAGTTCGGTAATGGTGGCTCCTCGATCTAGCTGTGAGCTACACTGAGAATGTCTAAGTGCTCATTTAGCAAGAAAACACATACATTGTTTGCTGTTCTTTTTAACACAATCTGTTTCTTTTTATGTTTACTTTGATTTAACATATTTTGTTTACTAAAGGAGCGCTGTTTTATATTCTCAAGCTTATACTTCAAATTTATCATCATTATTAGTGTTACGTTTTAAATGCATCAATTTACTCTTTGGAAATTACCTGATAAGGTGTTGCAGATAACATGAAGATGCATGTAATATAGTATTGACAACTTATGGCTTTCTGTATGTTGATGTAAAAATATTTTCTCCATTCACAGACCCCAAATTCAGAAAGTTAATCACCTCTTGTGAAAAAGTACCTGTAAATCCAAGATTTAGTCATTGTTATTAAGATACATCAGTCGTATCTTAATTAAAATTATTACAATTACGAACAATAAAAATCGAGTTGTCAATAAATCTCTTGTATTATTCTCAAAAAAAGGGTTTTGTAGAACATATTGAAGTTCCCACCACCCAACAAACAAATTTGCAAATAAGGGGGGGGGGGGGGAATAAATGACCAACCCATGTACTTAGTACAAGGAAATTACTTACTAACTAAACAGTTTCCATAAATATTGTCCCCGTCACCCCACAACAGGAACTGCATATGAAAAAACAAAAATTATTAACAAGGGAAGAGGATGGTGGGAAAAAAAGGAATTTTATTTCTTAAACGGCATCCCCAATAGTTATGTTACCAATTTAAACTAGGCTGATCCTCAGTGGGATTAAACCTTCAAGGCACACGAGACCCAATATTTCTATATTTATTAATATTTATGAGACCTAATTTACTTCTTTATCAAATTTGTTTCATTCTCATGATATCCTTTGTTGAAGACAGCAGTGCAATACTGGGAGCTAGCTGAACACATCAGTTGAGACAATGACAAGAGGCATATTTTTACAGCCACCAATCTGCAGCTAGCTTCCAGTAGTGCTTTGCTGCTTCTGAACCTACCTAGGTATACTTTTCAACAAAGGATACCAAGAGAATGAAGCAAATGAGATAATAGAAATAGAAGTGGTTGCTTTAGGGTGCAGTAGCAAAGGGTTTCTTAAGTCTTTCCCACCACCTACTTGTTGGACACCTACATGCCCATTTATCAAGCTCCGTACGGAGCTTGAAGGTCCGTGTTTCTGGCGAGTCTTCAGACTCGCCAGAAACACAACTTATGAAGCAGGCGAACAAGAATCGCCGGAAATCAACCCGATCAAATACGATCGGGTTGATTGACCGATTGGCCGCGAGTCTGCAGGGGGCGGCGTTGCACCAGCAGCTCTTGTGAGCTGCTGGTGAAATGTTAAATGCGGAGAGCGTATTGCTCTCTGCATTTAGCGAGGTCTTGCGGACCTGATCCGCAGTGTCGGATCAGGTTCGCAAGACCTTTGATAAATTGGGACCCTAGAATCACCTCTCCATACAGATATGATGCCACCAAATTCTTATCATTTATTATATATTATATATATATATATATATATTTATGTTTTGGTTTCAGTATATATACTTTTAAAGGAATTGGATAGATGTTTGCAGATATGCATATGCGGCATGTATGTACTGTGCATTGGGTGTTCAGTGCACAGCCTTAGGCATAATGCCTGTCAGTGAACTCAATATTGATAGTAGCTGCTGTAGGTCCGTCACTTGGAAAGATTTACTTGGCTATGTGTGTCAGTGGGAGTGCTATGAAAAGACTGCCAGTTTGGGTGTGTGTACTTATGGGACTGTATGGAAGCCAACTATAGCATAGGTTATAGCCAGATCAGTCAGCATGTAATCAGTTTATGTTTCTTAGTGTAAGAATGTGGTTTATTCAGGTTTATATCAGTGTAACCATACAAGTTTGTATCTGCTGTATGTGTAAGTCAGTTTGTGTCTGATTAATTATATATGTCAGTATGTGTACCATTTTGCACACATTGCTCTGTGTTTGTGAATTTAAGGCAGTGTGTTCATGTATGTAGGTCTGTGTTTTTATATGTATACGCATTTTGCATATGGTGGTCTTTACTTGTCTTTCTGTGCAAAATACTGAAGGGTAGACTGAGATACTTTATATATTGTAATTAAGGTGGAAAAGACACTAAGGGCTCGATTTATAAATCAAGGGCAGACAGGGGCCTAGATGTTCGCCCATGTCCACCTCAGCTCTCCTCTGGTGGGCAGCAATCCGCTGCCTGAATGTAACATTGTACACGAGTGCTGTTTAGCTCTTGCGTGCAACACGTCCCCATGCCAATGCACAGCCAATTACTCATGGGCAGGAGCTGTCAATCTCCCCGGTCGGATAAGACCGGGAGATTGAAATTCTCCACCTAAGAGGTTGAGAAGAGGGTAGGAAACAGCGGTCTGATGAACGCTGCTTGACAAATACTAGCTGCAAGTTCTCTTGTGAGAACCTGCAGTCGAAAGGGCTTGACAAATCGAGCCCTAAATGTGACTGGAGAGATTGAGTTTACCACAATGTGTGCACTGAAATGCAGATGTATGACAGATATTGAAGGCATTGTAAGGGTAAGAAACAGATTTTAGGAAACTGTCAATTTTGTGAGTTAAGGTTGAGCTTCTTTTATAGAAGGGGAACAGCAAAGTTAATTTTTAAATAATTATATTGAATTTACCCTTAATGAATATTTGTGGGTTTCTTTCTTTGTATATTATTGCAACCATTCTAATTTGTTGAGCTTTATCCCTTTCAAAGAATTACCAAATGTAGAAACGCAAATTGAGATCGTATTAAAGAGAACCAGTTCGCTTGTTAAAAAAAAGAGAATTGGAAGTTTGAAACATTTTTTGTTATAGTTGGTTATATATTGTTTTCTATTTTTCTTTAATGTATAGTAGCAGCGTTCTATGTTTAGGCAATGTTATTTACTAAATATAAATGCCTTAATTATGCAGTTTCAAAAAAGAAAGTATATTCTTCAAAATATTTTAAATAATAAATTTATTAGACGTTAGAAAATTACTTGGCACGTAAACGGTGTACAGGTGGCCCTCGTTTTACAACGGTTCAAATTACACCGTTTCAGAATAACAACCTTTTTTTCCAGTAATGTGACTCCTATTGAAAAGCATTGAGAAACAGTGCATTTATTAAAATAGCCAGTAGGTGGAGCTGTCCGCTTGTGTTGCAGCAAAGCCAAGCAAGCTGAAATTAATCAGTTTAACCAGACCTGAGCTATCGAGCAGATTTCAAAGGAACAAGATCTTCCTGTCTATAAATCAGTCCAGATTGGAATGCATAGAAAGAACTCTTTGCAGAAAAATGAAGGTGAAGTCTGTGTTGTGTGATTATTTTATTAGGTTTATAATGCTGTTTAGCAAATGTTTTTGTTCATTTGACTTAGTTGAATTATATATTCTGTGTTGTGTGATTATTTTATTAGGTTTATAATGCTGTTTAGCATTTAAAGTCTTCATTTCAAAGCTTTAAAAATAATGTTTTAGGTGTTACTTATGACAATTTTGAGAGGGGCCTGGAACCTATCTCCCTCACTTCCCATTGACTTACATTATAAACTGGGTTTCAATTTAAAACGGTTTCGATTTACAACCATTCCTTCTGGAACCTAACCCTGGCGTAAACTGAGGGCTACCTGTACTTGCTATTCTGTTTCTTAGATTTTAATATTGACAATCATCTTTTTGGACGTCTTTCCATAGTTTTAATAGGTGTTTTAACGTTTTTAAATATGACAATAAGTGCATGCCAATGCTTATTATAATCAAACAAAATCCATAAAAGGAAGTTTCTAATACAAAATTTAGAAGCCAGCAAGCATTCAGCTGCTACTGCTGATTGGCCTACCAAGAGATTCCTTGTGAGCTGCAATAAATCCACAATTGGACCTTGTATCCATTTTAACTAAATGAGAGACAATACAAACCCGACAGGCTCCTTTGGGCCTATAGATAGAATACCTATCCATTATGGGCAAATCAGTAAGTATCTACATGCAAAACAAATATTTAATAATAAATGTGAACGCTAGTGCAGCTGTAATCAAGCGAATAAAAAAGTACAAAACAGATATCTGAGGTCTCTAATGCTTAAAGGGACAGTAAAGTCATAATTAGACATTTATGATTTAGACAGAGCATACAATTTTAAACAACTTCCCAATTTACTTGTACGCTATTATTTAATTTGCTTCATTCTCTTGTTATCCTTTGCTGAAAGGTTTATCTAGGAAAGCTCAGGAGTAGCAAAGAACCTAGGTTCTAGTTGCTGATTGGTGGCTGCATATATATAACGTATATATATTGTCATTGGCTCACCCATGTGTTCAGTAACAAACCAGTTGTGCGTTGCTGCTCATTCAACAAAGCATAACAAGAGAATGAAGCAAATTTGATAATAGAAGTAAACTGGAAATTTGTTTAAAATGGTATGTTCTATCTAAATCATGATATAAAAAAATTGGGTTTCATGTCCCTTTTAAACACATGTACATTAATAACTGGTTGCACATTTGTATACAAATAAAGCGGTAATGGAGGTGGACTTGTTAAATTATACATTCATAATGACAGCAGCAAGAAAAAAATATGTGGAACCTGAAGGATATAATCAATTTTGTTAGTCGTAGTGGGAACTACCTATTCCAAACCTGAGTAATCAATGGCCCCATATCTGCTAGATACCATTACATAGCCTTTTATTCCTCTGAGGACATTAAATATAATGCAGTGCTAGTATGCCCACATCATTCATTCAGTCATTCAGATCCCTCATAGCAGGAGTCTATAAGACATCAGATACACTTTAGTCTTCATAAAGATGCAGATCTCTTTAAAAGAAAAAAGATATACAACAGCATGAGATATCGCCTTTGTAACCGGATGCACCTCTATGCACACTAAGGGGCTTATTTATTAAAGTGCGAACAGACATGATCCGATATTGCGGATCATGTCCGCCCACACATCAATAAATTCCGACAGCATATGCTCTCGGCATTTACCAGAACTGCTGGTGCAAAACCGCCCCCTGCAGATTTGCGGCCAGGGTGTCAATCAACCCGATCGTATTCAATTGGGTTGATTTCTGTCCGCTGCCTCAGAGCAGGCGGACAGGTTATGGAGAAGCTGTCTTTAGACCGCTGCTTAATAACTTTCTTGATAAATTTGCCTCTAAGTCCAAACACGGTCATGAGAGTGTTTGTTTTTTTTTAAACTGCTTGCGGTGCGGTTTTTCTCACTGACCCTCGCAGGGGCAGCCCAGGTTGAATTATCATAAAAAAGGGTCAGTCCCTGTGGGTGGCGAGATGTCTCCTATCAAAAGTAATGAAGTTTGCTGGAAAGGACACTTTACACCGTAGAGCGGGCACACTTTAAAAATTAAATCCTGCAGCCAATAATAAATCACATTATGCTGCTATAGCATCTTACAATTGCATATAGTTGCATATGCATTATGTTTTTCTATTTGGGTTATAAGTATTTTCAGTGTTTTGAGAAATGCTTGACTTTTTTTTTGCGGAGCGGACTTCCGGGGTGGAGCTAGCTTGGAGTGGAGTGCTAGCACAAAGCTCTATACTGAAGGGCAATATCGATTTCCCCAAGCTGCCCTGTTTCCTTGGCCGGTATCAATAGTACCTGTCCCGGATCTCTTACTTGCATCGCCGGAAGCCCTATACTGCAGAAGGACTCGTTTGCAGAGTCGCTACGCCTACGGGCGTTCTGATACCAACCAAAAAACCCTAGTACCTGCTCCATTTGCCTGTCAAGAGAAGCACTCGACTAGCGGCAGTTCAAGACTGACCATCGGAACTAATTGGGGATGCTGACTACATGGATACAGTGTGACCGGGGGAAGCAGAGGTATCTGAGCTCGGCAATCACTATCTACAATAGTTAAAGCACCCCCAACTGTCGGATAAGACAGTGGCTTCAAGCTTCAAATACCTGGATCATACAAGCCCCTCTCACGGCAGCGGGACCTCGAGGAAGGAGGTCGGAGAAAACCAGGACTCCCCACCTGTGAAGGTGAACCGCAAGTATCACAGAATTTTCCGCTCTCCATTAAGCTTTTCTGTAATATGTCCTTAAAAAAACATTGTCTGTGGTATCGCTGCACAGAGGAGCAGCGCTTTAACCTGGATTTAATGTACCTTGAATCCGACAGGGCAAGAGCTATTCTGGGTGGAAAAACCGGCCCCAGTGGGAATATAATAAGTTTAAATAAAGGGGTGTCATGTGCTTAAAGGGACATGAAACCCAATTTTTTTCTTTCATGATTTAGAAAGAGCATGTAATTTTAAACAACTTTCTAATTTACTTCTATTATCTAATTCGCTTCATTCTCTTGATATCAGTTGCTGAAGAGCATATCTAGATATGCTCAGTAGCTGTTGATTGGTTGCTGCACATAGAGGCCTTGTGTGATTGGCTCACACATGTGCATTGCTATTTCTTCAGCAAAGGATATCTAAAGAATTGAGCAAATTAGATAATAGAAGTAAATTGGAAAGTTGTTTAAAATTGCATGCCCTATCTGAATCATGAAAGTTTAATTTTGACTAGACTGTCCCTTTAAGTCTAAAAACCCCTATTATTTAAAGGGACAGTCAAGTCCAAAAAAAACTTTCATTTTTCAAATAGGGCATGTAATTTTAAACAACTTTCCAATTTACTTTTATCAACAATTTTGCTTTGTTCTCTTGGTATTCTAGTTGAAAGCAAACCTAGGAAGGCACATATGATAATTTATAAGCCCTTGAAGGCCACCTCTATTTTATCTACTTTTCACAATCACAGCAGGGGAGAGCAAGCTCATGTAGGCCATATAGATATCATTGTGATCACGCCCGTGGCTAGTGGCAGACACTGCACTAATTGGCTGAAATGCAAGTCAATAGATAATAACTAAAAGTCATGTGATTAGGGGCAGTCAGAAGATGCTTAGATACAAGTTAGTCACAGAAGTAAAAAGTGTATTAATATAACAGTGTTGGTTTTGCAAAAATGGGGAATGGGTAATAAAGGGATTATCTATCTTTTTAAACAACAAAATTTCTGGTGTTGACTGTTCCTTTAAGTATAACCCAATAGACGGGGCCCCCCACTGTAAAACTGACCTGTAAATAGCAGGAGGCTGTCCTGAAGGTGACAAGGCTCTGGACACTTGAACCAAGAATATAACTGCCCTAAACTGGGCTCCCCGAATGTAGCCTAGCCTGATCAAGCATCAGAAGTTTAAATCCTGATAAATGCTGTGGCATGGTGTGCTTGCAGAACAATACACTGCCTAGCTACTACTCTTTACACTATCCCGGCTACTAACTTTTGCTAGACTAATCCTGTGCTGGACCATGGACAAAAACAAAAAGAAGGCTTCTTTCTACTATTGCCACTAACATTATTCCTTATTTTACTCCCTTTAATTTGCATGACTGCATATTGCTATACTCTCTGCCTGATCTGACAGCTAGAAACCATTTCTGAGCAGTTGACAGGGGGTAGACTGAAAGGGGAGTTAATATTACTGCCCTTTTCAGTACCTGGATAGCCCTGGTGGCATTGGTCTATGTGACTAACTAAAGATAACAGTAGTGGGTTAAAAAGAGCCAGGGCTGGCTAAAACTGCCTTCTCTTTTTTTATTTTTCTTATTACCTGTGCTGGTTAGGCAGTAGAAGATCCTGATATATATTACCTAATATCTTCTAATGCTCAGTACTATATGTGCCCTGTTTGCCTGTTTTTTTCTTCTCTGTATCATTGCTTTTTGGATCTGGAAAACTAAGTGACATGATTCTCACTTTATTAGAATTACAGTAAGGATATTGTGTGCACGGCATATGCTTGCATAAGTAGCAATTCCCCACACTTTTACACTTACACTTACACTTAAATCACATATACAGGGAGTGCAGAATTATTAGGCAAGTTGTATTTTTGAGGATTAATTTTATTATTGAACAACAACCACGTTCTCAATGAACCCAAAAAACTCATTAATATCAAAGCTGAATAGTTTTGGAAGTAGTTTTTAGTTTGTTTTTAGTTATAGCTATTTTAGGTGGATATCTGTGTGTGCAGGTGACTATTACTGTGCATAATTATTAGGCAACTTAACAAAAAACAAATATATACCCATTTCAATTATTTATTTTTACCAGTGAAACCAATATAACATCTCAACATTCACAAATATACATTTCTGACATTCAAAAACAAAACAAAAACAAATCAGTGACCAATATAGCCACCTTTCTTTGCAAGGACACTCAAAAGCCTGCCATCCATGGATTCTGTCAGTGTTTTGATCTGTTCACCATCAATATTGCGTGCAGCAGCAACCACAGCCTCCCAGACACTGTTCAGAGAGGTGTACTGTTTTCCCTCCTTGTAAATCTCACATTTGATGATGGACCACAGGTTCTCAATGGGGTTCAGATCAGGTGAACAAGGAGGCCATGTCATTAGATTTTCTTCTTTTATACCCTTTCTTGCCAGCCACGCTGTGGAGTACTTGGACGCATGTGATGGAGCATTGTCCTGCATGAAAATCATGTTTTTCTTGAAGGATGCAGACTTCTTCCTGTACCACTGCTTGAAGAAGGTGTCTTCCAGAAACTGGCAGTAGGACTGGGAGTTGAGCTTGACTCCATCCTCAACCCGAAAAGGCCCCACAAGCTCATCTTTGATGATACCAGCCCAAACCAGTACTCCACCTCCACCTTGCTGGCGTCTGAGTCGGACTGGAGCTCTCTGCCCTTTACCAATCCAGCCACGGGCCCATCCATCTGGCCCATCAAGACTCACTCTCATTTCATCAGTCCATAAAACCTTAGAAAAATCAGTCTTGAGATATTTCTTGGCCCAGTCTTGACGTTTCAGCTTGTGTGTCTTGTTCAGTGTTGGTCGTCTTTCAGCCTTTCTTACCTTGGCCATGTCTCTGAGTATTGCACACCTTGTGCTTTTGGGCACTCCAGTGATGTTGCAGCTCTGAAATATGGCCAAACTGGTGGCAAGTGGCATCTTGGCAGCTGCACGCTTGACTTTTCTCAGTTCATGGGCAGTTATTTTGCGCCTTGGTTTTTCCACACGCTTCTTGCGACCCTGTTGACTATTTTGAATGAAATGCTTGATTGTTCGATGATCACGCTTCAGAAGCTTTGCAATTTTAAGAGTGCTGCATCCCTCTGCAAGATATCTCACTATTTTTGACTTTTCTGAGCCTGTCAAGTCCTTCTTTTGACCCATTTTGCCAAAGGAAAGGAAGTTGCCTAATAATTATGCACATCTGATATAGGGTGTTGATGTCATTAGACCACACCCCTTCTCATTACAGAGATGCACATCACCTAATATGCTTAATTGGTAGTAGGCTTTCGAGCCTATACAGCTTGGAGTAAGACAACATGCATAAAGAGGATGATGTGGTCAAAATACTCATTTGCCTAATAATTCTGCACTCCCTGCATAAATCACGCTTTGAGCCACAATTTTTTTTGTGCTGTTTTACACTTTGTATGATAGGCTTATGTAGTCTATTTGACTTTCCTTAACACTTTTTTCACATAACAATTTGGTGGTTAGAGCCACTATTTTTCATTTTCTTCTTTTCTCACTATTGACCCCTTATGGAAAAATGTATCTCTCACTCCAAACCCAACTCACCCATCATGCCACCCAAACTGAGAGAGAAGAAATCTAAGCCTAATGATAGTTCTTTAGAGGCACATAACAAAACAGGTTTGGGTAACCTGGACAACATTTTGTTAACAGATTTCAGCACTTGTAACCCCACAATTTGAGTCTTTAAGACAGGAAATGGTCACACTGACTAGTGAGGTTAAACAGTTCTCAACACATATGAACAAACTGGAAACAAGAGTTTCAGATCTTGAAGATAGATCACTAGCTATGGATCAAGTGTTTAACTTCCAACAGAGTAAACTAAACTCAAGGCATCTGAAATTGGAAGAATTAGAGGATAGGTCTCCGCGCAACAACCTTAGGGTTGTTGGGTTACCTGAGACAGGAGAGTTTCAGGATTTAGTACATTTTGCTTCCACCAGACTACCTCCGCTAATGGGAAGTAATACTGATAATATAAGGATACCAGTAGAAAGAGCACACAGAATGGGAATAGCACGAAGGAATCCTGATGGATCAATTAAACCAAGAGTGGTAATTATTAGATTTTTGAATTTCCAGGATAAGTTCCATATATTGAGGTATAACTGCAAAAATAACAATATTATGATCGGGGCTCATAAGGTCCTTCTATTTCAGGATTTCTCCATTGAGACCCAGACTAAACGTAGGGAAATGGCACCATTCTGCTCTAAATTGATTAGGGCTAATTAAAAGCAAGACTTGTTTACCCTGCTAAGATTATTGTGGATAGGGATGGTGAAACTACTACCTTTAGCAGAGTCGAGGACATTCCGGCCTATTGTCAGAATAATGGGGTTGAATAAGACTTTTATTTTAGAATGATTATATATTGATGAGTGCATCCAATGAGGAGGTTATTTTTGTTATTTTTATTAATAGGACTCTATATGAACATATGCTATTTAATGTATAAAAGTGATGATGTTCATTTGTTTTTATTTCTTGTAATGACTAGATATCCTTTGTTTAAATTCAAAACAATACTTTTGAAATATTGGCTTTGCCATATTAGGCTAACTCTCTCTTTTTTGTTAGACGTATGTCGTACTTCTGGGGGGGAAAGGTTCCCCCCCCCTTTATTTTTTTCCCTCCAACCAGTCTCACGTTTGTTTTGGAAATTGAATGGTTAAATTACATTTAGTATCCTGGAATATAGGAAAGATCTCATCTCCTAGGAAAAGGAAGCTAATGATTAGACACCTTGGGGCTAAAAACCCAGATATAGCCTTTATTCAAGAGACACACCTAAAGCCCTCTGAGGCCGTCAAACTTAAATGCAAGTGGGTGGGAGAGGTGTTGTTCACCCCCTATGATATGGCAAAAAAGGAGTTTGGCTATACTGTTTCATAAGCGTCTGAAGTACCATATAGTTTCAGTAGTAATGATTTAAATGGGAGATACCAAATTATAGAAGTAGATATAAATGGGAACACCTTTATATTTTGTAATATTTATGGGCTGAATACAGTCGAGACAGAGTTTTGGGAGAGTATTAGTTTGAAATTGTTTCCATATATAGGGAAAGATATTGTGATGGTGGGCGACTTCAATATGGCCTTCTCGCATTTTCTAGATAGATCTAAAGTGAGAAATACCTCTAGGAAAGTACGATAATCAGGAATACTACAGAGGCTATGCCAGAAACTCGCACTACAGTACATATGGCGAGCACAAAATCCAGATAGTAGAAAGTATACGTGTGTCTCTGGGGTACATAAATCCTTTTCTAGAATAGACTTCTTTTTGGTTACTAAACATATGTTGAGGATGGGGACTAAGTCAAGTATTCAAGAAATATCAAACCACGCCATCATCACACTAGAGATTGGGCTAAAAGATCGCCTCACAGCAAATAATGACAGGCTGTTTTTCCCATAGTACCTTGTCAATAATGCCCACTTTAAAGCATGGTTACAGAACAGATGGAGACAGTTTTATGAGGATAATGCCGAATATCGGGATAAACCAGAGATATTCTGAGAAACTGCAAAGGCAGTATTTAGAGGGGAGATCAAAGCATACTTGGTTAGGCTTAAGACCATCAGGAGCAAAAGGGAAGAACAACTCTCCAATACCCTTAGAAATAATTATAGAATTATATCAATGATCCCTCTATGATTTTATGGAACAAATATAAAGAAAGCAAAATAGCACGCAATATACATTTAACGTGTGTTCAAATGTGTTTCTGCTTTCAAACTGTGATGTGATGTGAACAAATATCTATTATAAACACTGAATAGTGGCAAAACTTTGTGATTGGATTGAAATTGAACACAGGCTCTAAATTGATACCCTAAAATTCGAATCTAAAGGGCTCAGAGTTGCTGAGCTAGATATAAGGTGTTACGGTTACCCTTAGTCTCGCTGAGAGATGGACCGCTTAGTAGCCTGGATCCCTATTGCTAAAGAGGGGAGAAGCTGCTTTCCATAGTATTCTATATGAGTCTCGCAAATATAGAATAATCTCCCTTAGCTGTAGTACAGCTAGGATACCCTTCTGCCCACAAAAACGAGTCAACGCTGCGATTGAGGGTCAAACAAGAACTCAGCACTGGGATGCCCAGCCTGCTTTTTATTAAGGTTACATGCACACAGGGCACTCCCAGGGGGAGAGGGGGGGGGAAGCACAAAATCCCCCATCACACATTTAGATAGAGAGCACTGTCCTTTGACAGGCCACAATAGGATTACAGTACTTAAGATAACAAGTTTACAAGTTCATCTTATCAATTAGCAGTCTGGCTCCAGAGGTGATTAGACAATGGGATTGGTTATCCCTAAACTTAGAGCTGAGGCCAGCAAAAATGTGTATTTAGGCAATAGTTTCTAAAAGCTGAAAAAAAAGAGTTAACTCTTTATGAAATGATACTTGTTACGGTTTTCTTGGAGCCCTTCTTAGGCGCTGGCTTGCTGGTTCAGGCATTGCTGCTGGGAAATAAGCTCTTCACAACAAAATAACTAATGCTTCTGTAACAGTGCTCCCTTTCTGTGGAACACTCTGGCAGACACGGTCTGACCCCTTTTCGGGGCAGACTAAGGCTGTCCAGACCGCTGGTTATGCGGGGCTGAGGTCTGTTTGTCTGGACAACCCGTCTGCGTTGCCATTCTGTTTCCCAGGTCTGTAAGTAATGGTGAAATTGAAGGGTTGCAACGATAAGCTCCAACGTAATAGCCTGCCGTTATCTCCAGAGACCCGGTTCAGCCACACCAACGGGTTATGGTCGGTGACCAGAGTGAACTCCTGACCATATAAATAGGGAGTCAATTTCTTTAATGCCCACACCAAAGCCAAACACTCCTTTTCGACCGCTGCATAGCTGACTTCGCGGGGCAGGAGCTTCCGGCTGATGTAGGCAACTGGATGCTCCCCTCCATCTTCGCCTACTTGGCTGAGGACAGCTCCCAGCCCGAACATGGAAGCGTCTGTATGGACGATAAAACGTTTGTTAAGGGCTGGGGCCGCCAAGACAGGAGCGTTAATTAGAGCATTTTTGAGAGCCTGGAAAGCCGTTTCACAGTGGGGAGACCACAGGACCTGTCGAGGTAAGTTCTTCTTGGTCAAGTCAGTCAGGGGTTTGGCAAGTGTGCTGTAGTCTGGTACGAACCGTCTATAGTACCCTGCCGTGCCCAGGAAGGCTAGGACCTGAGTCTTAGTGATGGGGGTGGGCCAATTGGCGACAGCTTCTATTTTGGCCGGCTCTGGTCGCTGCTTTCCACACCCCACCCGGTGACCCAGGTACTGTACCTCGGCCATCCCAAAGTGGCATTTTTCTGGCTTCAGAGTCAGGCCAGCAGCCCGGATCTGATCCAGAACCATTCCCACATGAGCTAAGTGGTCCTCCCAGGACTCACTGTGGATCGCTATGTCGTCCAGGTAGGCGCAAGCAAAACTCTGGAAGCCATCCAGGAGCCTATCCACCAAGCGCTGGAATGTAGCTGGGGCATTCTTCATCCCAAACGGCATTACCCTAAACTGATATAAGCCGAATGGGGTGACGAATGCCGACTTGGGGATAGCCTCCGGGGCCAGGGGAATCTGCCAGTAACCTTTGCAGAGGTCAATAGTGGTCAGGTAATTTCCCCTGGCTATACGATCGAGTAGCTCGTCTACCCTGGGCATAGGGTAAGCGTCCGTCACGGTATTTTCATTGAGCCTCCGATAGTCTACACAGAACCGGGTGGTCCCATCTTTCTTGGGCACCAAGACAACTGGGGAGGCCCATGGACTATCGGAGGGCTCAATTACCCTGAGCTGGAGCATCTCATCGATCTCCTTCTTCATTCCTGTCCTAACTGCTTCAGGGATTCGGTACGGAGCCTGGCGCAAGGGAGCTTGTCCCGGAGTATCTACCTGGTGGGTGGTTAAAGTAGTGTACCCTGGCTTCGGGGAGAAGGTGAGGTGTTTGGACTGGAGGAGTTGGTTGAGCTGCTCCCTTTCAGTGGGGCTAAGTCGGTCCCCTATCTGAACCTGCGCCACTATACCTGTGGGGAGACTCTTTTCTAATAGGTCTGGAATGGGTAAACTGTCGGGGTCTTCCTGAGGGGAACAACATACGGCCGTCACGTTCTCTGGTCGCTCAAAATATTCCTTGAGCATGTTTACATGGAATGTCTTTCTAAGATTGTTGTCATGGCAGCTAGCTATCACATAAGTGGTGTCTCCCCTTTTCTCTACGATCTGGTAGGGACCCTGCCAGGACGCCTGCAATTTGTCTGTCTTCACCGGCTTAAGTACTAACACCTTTTGTCCTATGGTGAAGATTCTCTTTCGGGCCCCCCGATCGTACCATACTTTCTGTCTTCTCTGGGCCAACTGGAGATTAGCCCGCACGGATTTGGCTAATTGCTCCATTCGGTCCCTGAGTTCCAGCACGTATGGCACAATGGGGACACCGTCAGCCTCCATCTCTCCCTCCCAGTGCTCCCGGATCAGGTTTAGGGGTCCCCGTACCTTTCTTCCGTAGAGCAACTCGAAGGGAGAGAACCCTGTCGTTTCCTGGGGCACCTCCCGATAAGCAAATAGGAGGTGCGGCAGGAAGCGTTCCCAGTCTCGGTATTCCTGAGTGAACGTCTTGAGCATTTGCTTGAGGGTCCCATTGAACCTCTCACACAGCCCGTTCGTCTGGGGGTGGTATGGGGAGCTCAGGAGGGACTTAATTTTGCAAACCTGCCAGAGTTGTTGGGTTAATTCAGCCGTAAATTGGGTGCCTCGGTCGGATAGGATTTCTTTTGGAAATCCTACCCGGGAGAACACCTGTACTAGTGCATTCGCTACCGTATCCGCTTGTATGTTGGATAGGGCGACAGCCTCTGGGTACCTGGTAGCGTAGTCCACTACGGTAAGAATGTAGCGCTTACCGGAGGGACTAGGGGTAGCCAGTGGTCCCACTAGGTCAATAGCAACCCGGCTGAAGGGTTCCTCTACAATGGGCATATTTACTAGCTGGGCTTTAGGGTGATCGCCTCGCCTTCCTACTCGTTGACACACATCGCAGGTGTTACAGTAAGTTCTAACGTCAGCGTGCACCCCTGGCCAAAAGAACGTGTGAGTAATGCGGTGTAGGGTACGGGTAACGGCTAGGTGGCCTGCTAAGGGGATGTCGTGGCCTATTTTGAGGATTTCTTGACGGTATTTGTGGGGCACTACCAGCTGTCGCCTACGCTGTCCCCTTTTCTCTGTCCAGCGGTATAGTTTCCCTTTTTCCCATAAGAATGTTTCGTTATCTGCCCCGCCCCCTCCGGTCTCTGCTCGTTCCCGGTACTTTTGTAAGGTCGGGTCAGTCTTAGACTCTGCCTCGAAAGCATCTGGGGTGTCCCAGGGTATGGGGCCTAACCTGTCAGGCAAGGTCGGGGTAGGTCTTACCTGTGTCTCCCGCACTGGTGAGAGCTCTCGCTCCGTCCGGGCTTGGGCCCGTGTAGTCACTGGGTCCGCCTCGTTGTTGCATACTGGAGCATAGGCAGAAGTCATGGGGCCCAAATCGTTGCCCAGTAGTACTTCGGCAGGTAAATTATCCATTAGGCCCACGTTCACAGCCCCCTTTCCCGCTCCCCAATCAAGATGCACTTTAGCTGTTGGAATTTTGTACACATCCCCCCCCGCCACTCTAACGGCCACAGTCTGTCCGGATCGCTTGTGCTCTGGCACCAAATGACTCTGTACCAGCGTGATAGTAGCCCCTGTGTCTCGCAATCCCTCGGTAGATCGCCCCTCGAGCCATACCCTCTGCCGATGGTGCTGGCGGTTATCTGAGGCAGCATATACAGGGTCTGCCTCGTGAAGCGGCCCCACATATCCCCCCATAGGGGCCTCTTGGTTAACACAGAGGGCCCGGGCCGGACGATAGGACCCAGAGGGGTAATTGTAATTCCTGGGTGTCTGGTGCGTATTAAGGGGGCAGCTAGCCATGAAATGCCCTGGTTGCTTGCATCGGTGGCAAGTCGGTCTGTGACGCTCAGAGCTGTTATTGGGTGGTCCTGAGTGTCGGACGGGCCCTGTGGGCACCAGGGCTCGGAATTCAGCATGAGGGGGTGCACGGTAAACCTCTCTGGGTTCGACCCGTGCTGGAGCTCGGTAGTTCATGGGTTCGTGAAGACGGGAGTCATAATGTTCATCGGCCAATTTGGCTGCTTCTTCTAAGGTAGAAGGCCGCCTGTCTCGCAGCCATTCCTTCCCTTGCTGTTCCATGCCATTATAAAAATGTTCTAAGAGAAACAATTGTAAAATTTCCTCCCCAGTCACCGCTTTACTTCCGCTCAGCCAGTGATTTGCCGCTCTCCGCATTCGGTGCGCCCATTCCATATGGGTATCGTTAGGCTTCTTTTCCGTGCCCCGAAACTGTCGGCGATACGTGTCCGGAGTTACAGCGTACCGTCGCAACAGTGTCTCCTTAACTAGCTCATACTGTGTCACTTCCTTAGCACCCAGAGTACGAAAAGCTTCCAGGGCTCGCCCGGATAGTTTCCCAGACAATATCGTGGGCCACTCTCTGTTGGGAATCTGGTGCAGGGCACATTGCCTTTCGAAGTCCGCCAAATATTCATCAATCCCTGTCTCGCTCTCTAGAAAGGGTCGAAATGCCGTATAGGGTATCTTGGGCCTCCCAGCATTTTCGACAGGGATGATTACCTGCGGGGCTACAGCATTGTGGTGTGCGTTCGCTAGGTTGAGTTCGTGGGCTCGAGTCTCTCGTATATCCTCGTCCGCCTCCGCCATCAACTGCTGTACCAATTCCATGGAGGGGTTCGGCCCGTATAATGAGAGCCTTTCCCGAACAATCCTGGTTTTTTCGTCACTAATCGTGGTCGGTGTTTCCGCCATTGTGAAGCTCTGATCCAGTTCGTTCAATTCTGCGATCAGCTCTCTCCTCGGCCGGTTGCTGGCGTACCCCCCTCTGCTTTCAAGTAAATCCTTTAGGGTTGTACGCTTCAATTTTTCGTAAGCGCTCTCCATCCGTTCTGTACCTCTCCTAGGAAATCCAGGAAAATCCCGCCGCTGCCGCCAAATGTTACGGTTACCCTTAGTCTCGCTGAGAGATGGACCGCTTAGTAGCCTGGATCCCTATTGCTAAAGAGGGGAGAAGCTGCTTTCCATAGTATTCTATATGAGTCTCGCAAATATAGAATAATCTCCCTTAGCTGTAGTACAGCTAGGATACCCTTCTGCCCACAAAAACGAGTCAACGCTGCGATTGAGGGTCAAACAAGAACTCAGCACTGGGATGCCCAGCCTGCTTTTTATTAAGGTTACATGCACACAGGGCACTCCCAGGGGGAGAGGGGGGGGGGAAGCACAAAATCCCCCATCACACATTTAGATAGAGAGCACTGTCCTTTGACAGGCCACAATAGGATTACAGTACTTAAGATAACAAGTTTACAAGTTCATCTTATCAATTAGCAGTCTGGCTCCAGAGGTGATTAGACAATGGGATTGGTTATCCCTAAACTTAGAGCTGAGGCCAGCAAAAATGTGTATTTAGGCAATAGTTTCTAAAAGCTGAAAAAAAAGAGTTAACTCTTTATGAAATGATACTTGTTACGGTTTTCTTGGAGCCCTTCTTAGGCGCTGGCTTGCTGGTTCAGGCATTGCTGCTGGGAAATAAGCTCTTCACAACAAAATAACTAATGCTTCTGTAACATAAGGGACTTGCTCAAAGAGCCTCGAGATGGTAACTAAAAGAGACCATATAACAACAGTGGTTAAAAAAACGGATGATATAACATAAAATGCTTAAAAGTCCAAATAAATATTCAAATTGGATAATAAGAATCTTGCTATAGTCTATCTCAATATGGATCCCAACTGCTGATTATGTAGAAATCTTCTTGGGCAGTAGTTAACAAATAATTCCAACTTGCAATGTTGTCCCTTACCTGCCAAAAAAAGGAAAGGCAAACAATAGTGCAGATGGCTTCTTAATGTGATCACAATTAAAATACTCCTTACCAGTCAACCGGTTTCGGTCTTCACTGACCTTTCTCAAGACTGGTTTGAGGTAAGGACCTAGACTGTTATATACCTTGCTGATTAACAGGTGACATTAACACCTGTATAGTAGAACAGGATGTGAAAACAACAATTTTTTCTTTTTCTCCTGGGTTAGAGAGAACATAGCAAATCTTTTAGTTACCAAGGCAATTTGCTTGTTTTTTCAGAATCAGCTAAAATAATATGAGCATTGTCAAAAATAAAAGTCCAATTATGTAGATATGTTTATAAAAAATGACCGTTTAAAACACTTTGTGAAATGTCAAAAAAAGTGTCAAAAAAATTGTCCGTTTAAAACACTTGTAAAGTATCCATTTAAAACATCTGTTTCTATATTTATACTTTCTTAATAAATGATCAAACTTTATGATGCATATTAGGTTATTTACTACTGCATATATTGTATTCTTGTCGAATTATTTATGTATCTATTGGCCATGTTGTAATACCTAGCACTCATAGGTTCTATAGTGTGCATAAGCGCTCCTAGCATTCACATATTAGAATTTAAGTTTTATGCAATAGACATTATTTGTTAGATTTTGTTAAAAAAATTTTTGTTGTTGTTATTAATTGTTCTACAAGCATTTTTAAATTGTTCCAAGTGTTTCAATATATATTTTAAAGTGTAACATGGATCCATGACTAATTGTTGTATAATTTTAAATGTACCAACTTTTTTATCTTATGTATTAAATCATATTATTTCAACCTATTGTTACCTTTGGTATTTGACTATCTGCCCATAGACCCTGCCTACGTTGTTTGGCGCTCTGATATCCAATCTTAAAATTGAATCCACCCTTGGCAACTAGGTGCCAATTTATTAGAGCTGGAGGTCTGTTGCGTTATATAGTTGGCTCTTAGTTATCACCTTTCCACACATTCAATCCTTCATCCTAGTCTTAACCAAGCAGCCACTATCCTCTCTTTCAGAAATAATTTCCTTTATTATATCTAATAGGAAGCAATTGTCCTATCCTATTGTATTTAGATTCTTTGATTATATTTTTGGCATTTAAATACACCTTGAATATGACTGCATTTGCGAATCTCAGGCAGCCGATTAATATTAACATTAATAACGAAATAAAAGTTGGTACAAGGTCTGATGAAGAAGACACTTTAGATATTCATTTAATCTTTAAAGAACTTGAGAAACTGCTTATATCTGAGGTAAGATTCAAAGCAGAAATTTAATTTCTTAAGAAATGCTTAGAATTAAAAATCATCCCCAAGGGGCTATTAGTGCACAAAGAATGTGCTTTTCCACTTTCAGAAAGTATTGCTGAGAAATGGAGGAATGTTCTAATTGAAACCTCTAAGAAACTAATGGAATTGATTATAGACTATAGAGAATCCCTAATAACTAATATAGATCTTGAGATTAAGGACAATGAAGTAATTGTACTCAATTTAGAGAGTTCAGGCCCAGAATATCAAGAAATTGTAGACAAGAAAGACAATTTAGTCAAAAAAGTAAGTAAAACGAAAGATGAGATTATAAAAAAGAAAACTAAAAAACTTAAGAGAGAAATAGAAAGGAAAACTGAAGATGATTGTCAAAATACAGAAAGTGAAGAAAACATAAACACAGGGAGTATAGAGACAGAAATGAATATTGAGGAATCCAATACATGGAAGACTGTAACATATAAAAAAACAAAAAATAGAGAGGACCATCCAAATTATGAGCACACAAAGAATCAGGCTGACATACCCTATTATAGAAAAAATAATAATAATAGAATATACAGGCAAAATATGTATAACAGTAGACCATATAGACATAATGATTACCAAAACGGGCAGAATAATTATAACTATAGACATAGGAATTATCCTAATGACTTTAATGGATACAGAAGAAATAACTATGAGGGATATTTCATGAATCGGAGAAGGGATAGAGATTATTATGAGCAAATTAGAGAAAGGAGAGAATTCCCTATGAACTCATACAGAGACAGAGAACATAGAAAATACAGGCCAAATCAAAGGGAGAGATATGAAAGGCATAATAATTGGGAATATCCACGCCATTTTGAAAGAGAACACTATCAGAGAGAATGGGACAATCAAAATCACCCTATAGGAGAATACAAACAGGGGAATAGGTCTTCTGAGCCCAGGAAGCAATATGAAAGAGGGAGACAAACTGATAGAAGGTTCGATGGAAGAAGAAACAATGATGGGAAGTTTGAAAACTACCCAGGCGACAAAAACTATTATGATCCTCTAAGACAGGAAAGAAGACAAAGACCAAGAGTGTACTCCGATAATGGAAAATTGAAAGAGGCCAGTAAGATGGAAAGAAATGAGGGTCAATCAAATATGAAAAAAACAGAAGCTTCAGCAAATGCGGCGACTTCTGCAATACAACATACTCCTCAACCATCTCAATCCGTACCCTCCCCCTCTTTTTTAGGGTGGGACCATCATCAATACAAAGAAAGAGAACAAAATCAATCCACCACAAGGGAAAAAACAAGACCCACAGAGGGAAAAGAGGAGGTGTAAAATTGAAGAAAAGAAATTGTGAAAGTGAGGCTAACGAGGAGGACTGGAATGATAAAGGAATTTTTAACTTCAGCTCATACAAACTCAATAAAGAAGAGAAATCTATTCTGAAACTGGGCCTCTCTTTTGCTCCAGCCCGAAGTCTGGACAAATTCACGACATTCGTGAATACCAAGGAGTTCATTCGAAAATTAACTTTAAAAAGATTTTTTCTTAAATCTGCATTGGAGCGAACGGTGTCTGCTCCTCGAGAGTATGGAAGTACAAAAGATGAGGACAATTATCAACACACAGAACTCAAACCTAAGTCAACCTTTTATCCCACGACTTACAAAGGTGCAACAATAGAAGCATTCGAAACAATAGTCTGTAGGGAGATAAGAGACATAAATCTTAAAAGGTTGAATAGGAGGAGTCAAAATCTAACCGGGAAACAATTGGAAACTATTAAGCTGTTGGAACAAAATCAAAATCTCATCATCAAGCCCGCCGACAAGGGCGGAGGCATTGTAGTGATGAACAAAACAGACTATAAAGCAGAGACAGAACGAATACTCAGTGATAGTAAAACCTATCAAAGACTGAAAGCCAATCCAGTTGATAACTATAAAGAGAAACTAATGGATCTATTAAAGGCAGCAAAAGAAGAGAATATACTAAATGACAAAGAATATAATTATCTCAATATACACTATCCAAGGACCCCATATACCATCTCCCAAAGATCCATAAATGTCTCAACAATCCCCCAGGAAGACCAATAATATCGGGGATAGGATCATTAAGCAGTAATTTGTCCGAATACGTGGACAAACACCTACAGAAACATGTGAGACAACTTCCTTCATATTTAAGAGACTCAACCCAGTTACTAAATCTTCTGGAGAACCTGACATGGGAGAAAAATTATATTTTGGTAACATGTGACGTTACAGCGTTGTATACGAGTATACTTCATAAAGAAGGAATAGAGGCAGTAAGATTTTATTTGGAGAAAGACAATGAGATCCCAACCAAACAATGTGAATTTATCCTAGACAGTATCCATTATATCTTAAACCACAATTATTTTTGTGACGATAATAAATTTTATCGACAAATATGCGGGACGGCGATGGGGACCAGGTTCACGCCGAGCTATGCAAATTTATACATGGCAAAGTGGGAAGAAATTTTCTGGGACTCTTGCCCAGCAGGCGCGGACCTGGTTCTTTATCGCCGATATATAGACGATATAATTATGGTCTGGAAAGGATCACAGGAGGATCTCGAGTATACCATTAACATCATGAACAAGAACATCTCAAATCTGAATTTCACGTACGAATGGAGTTATAAAAAACTCACATATCTGGATTTGTCAATAGAGGTGAAAGGAGGAAAAATAGAGACATCAACACACTTCAAAAAAGTGGATAGCAATAACTATATCCACAAGACGAGTTGCCATCACATAAAGTGGAAGAACAACATCCCGAAGGGACAACTTCTAAGAATGAAGAAGAATTGCTCCAATCCCTCCAAATTGAAAGAACAGGCACAAGTGATCAAGTCGAAATTCATAGAGAGAGGATATGAAGAAGATTTTCTTGATCAAAAAATACAAGAAGTAGACCAAATAGAAAGGAAAGATCTGACACATTACAAAGAGAAAATTAAGTGGAATGAGGATACAGAGATCCTTAATATTCCTCTAATTACTAAATACAGTGAGAACAGTCGAATTATAGAGAACATTTTCCATAAACACTGGAACATGCTCAAAGATGATGATATTCTGGGAGACAAAATATCAAAAAACCCCAGATTTATATACCGAAGGACAAAAAATCTGAAAACGAGGCTGGCTCCCAGTATACAGAGGAAGAAACCTCCAGTAATTAAAGATGCATTTGGTAAGAATGTGGCAGGATTTTTTCCATGCCACAAATGTAAAGCATGTAAATGTGGAGAAAAAAGTGCAGAATTCCATTCTTTTGACACCAAAAAGAAGTACAAAATCAAAAACTTGATCCGGTGCCAGGACAAAAATGTGATCTACTTACTCCAATGTCCCTGTGGTCTCCAATACCTTGGACAGGCGTCAAGACCACTAAGGGACAGGATACGCGAACACCTCTGATTCATAGAAAAACTTAACAAAGATAGTCCTTTATATAATAATTTTTCTGAGAAGCACCAAGGTGACATTAATACTGTAAAGTATATAGGGATTCAAAAGGTGCCAAGAAACTGGAGAAGGGGCAACCATGAGAAGAGGTTATTAACGGAGGAATCAAAATGGATTTTCCATCTAGATTGCTTGCACCCAAGAGGCTTAAATAACAAAGAGGACCTGTCTCATCTCCTAAACCTCAACTAAAAAGAGAGTCATGACTAGGAAGGGATCTGTTTTATCTTACTAGCCCCTTATTACAAGTGACTTCTGAATTTGGATCCATATATATATATAAAAAAAAATAATAATAAAAAAAAATCCTTTCACCTATCTCTTAACATATAAATATAAATAATAATAACTTAATAATGATTAGACCTGCCCGTAAGGACATAGAAACTCTGCCTACCCTGTTCCCTTTATGAGAAGCTGCCTTTTTAAGTATTGATATAATCCTTATATATTATATAATTATATGATAATTCTAGAGGATATAAACACCAATTAATCTGTGGGAATTACAACAGGATTTATACTTCAATTATATCTATATTTGAACTGCTATTTAATCTTCTATTTAGCTGCTTTATAACAATCCTATTGGTAGTTCACACCTAAGACCTGTGTAGTATAGCCAATAGAGACCCTAAAGTTGTAACCAATCTAGAATTACCTCATTTATGAAAGATAGAAGTATCAATTATGAGACTAGTTTTGCTTTGGATCTAACAAACAGTAATAATAATATGCAAGTGACGTCAGAAGATAGTTTTAATCATATATATACTTTATTTTTATATATATTTTTTATATATATTTTCTCTTCACCAGGTTTGGATATCTAAGTTTAGTTTAGAGGAAATACATATCCTCTATCCATTATGAGTATTGCAGTCAGAACCATATCAGCTCCCAAACTAATAGAATCAACAAGTAGTCTAGACCATTTGAATATTGTATATAGAACAATACAAGCAATCCCTACCTTAAACAGATTTCCAAGGGACCTATGGGTCAGTTTCAAATACCGTAGCAATAAAAGAGAGTATATAAACCTTAGATTTGAGTTGTAAATGTGTATCTCCGTTTACTCTATATGTTAAAAGCACAAGATTTGTTTTTTGTTTTTTTGTGTTTTTTTTTGTTTTCTGTCTCTGCTTTTTTGTCTTAAACAGTATGTTAACCTGAAGGAAATCACATAATCATAATAGGTCAGTCAGAAACACGATTTTCATTCCAGTATGTAATTTTAACCTTAAATTGTACATTAAACACGCTACACTCTGCCTGAAATTGTTAAGCTTTTGTCATATATAAAATATATTATACCCTGTTCAAAATCTCATTTAGCAGCTATGCGCTTCATACATAGAAACTAGAATCCCTCTGTTAAATAATGATCATAGCGAATGATTATTTATGAGGGAAGCAAGGATGTAAGAAATTCGGTTTGTTTGTTTTGTCAAGGCTTTTACAGCTTGCCTATAGTGCTAAGGAAGCACATTAAACACAGTCAAGCAATCAGATTGCAGGAATTTAACACACCCCTAAATCAGCCAATAGCACATACATTCTGGCTTGAGCCCTCAAATTAGAACCTATGAGTGCTAGGTATTACAACATGGCCAATAGATACATAAATAATTCGACAAGAATACAATATACAGGGAGTGCAGAATTATTAGGCAAATGAGTATTTTGACCACATAATCCTCTTTATGCATGTTGTCTTACTCCAAGCTGTATAGGCTCGAAAGCCTACTACCAATTAAGCATATTAGGTGATGTGCATCTCTGTAATGAGAAGGGGTGTGGTCTAAGGACATCAACACCCTATATCAGGTGTGCATAATTATTAGGCAACTTCCTTTCCTTTGGCAAAATGGGTCAAAAGAAGGACTTGACAGGCTCAGAAAAGTCAAAAATAGTGAGATATCTTGCAGAGGGATGCAGCACTCTTAAAATTGCAAAGCTTCTGAAGCGTGATCATCGAACAATCAAGCGTTTCATTCAAAATAGTCAACAGGGTCGCAAGAAGCGTGTGGAAAAACCAAGGCGCAAAATAACTGCCCATGAACTGAGAAAAGTCAAGCGTGCAGCTGCCAAGATGCCACTTGCCACCAGTTTGGCCATATTTCAGAACTGCAAAATCACTGGAGTGCCCAAAAGCACAAGGTGTGCAATACTCAGAGACATGGCCAAGGTAAGAAAGGCTGAAAGACGACCAACACTGAACAAGACACACAAGCTGAAATGTCAAGACTGGGCCAAGAAATATCTCAAGACTGATTTTTCTAAGGTTTTATGGACTGATGAAATGAGAGTGAGTCTTGATGGGCCAGATGGATGGGCCCGTGGCTGGATTGGTAAAGGGCAGAGAGCTCCAGTCCGACTCAGACGCCAGCAAGGTGGAGGTGGAGTACTGGTTTGGGCTGGTATCATCAAAGATGAGCTTGTGGGGCCTTTTCGGGTTGAGGATGGAGTCAAGCTCAACTCCCAGTCCTACTGCCAGTTTCTGGAAGACACCTTCTTCAAGCAGTGGTACAGGAAGAAGTCTGCATCCTTCAAGAAAAACATGATTTTCATGCAGGACAATGCTCCATCACACGCGTCCAAGTACTCCACAGCGTGGCTGGCAAGAAAGGGTATAAAAGAAGAAAATCTAATGACATGGCCTCCTTGTTCACCTGATCTGAACCCCATTGAGAACCTGTGGTCCATCATCAAATGTGAGATTTACAAGGAGGGAAAACAGTACACCTCTCTGAACAGTGTCTGGGAGGCTGTGGTTGCTGCTGCACGCAATGTTGATGGTGAACAGATCAAAACACTGACAGAATCCATGGATGGCAGGCTTTTGAGTGTCCTTGCAAAGAAAGGTGGCTATATTGGTCACTGATTTGTTTTTGTTTTGTTTTTGAATGTCAGAAATGTATATTTGTGAATGTTGAGATGTTATATTGGTTTCACTGGTAAAAATAAATAATTGAAATGGGTATATATTTGTTTTTTGTTAAGTTGCCTAATAATTATGCACAGTAATAGTCAACTGCACACACAGATATCCCCCTAAAATAGCTAAAACTAAAAACAAACTAAAAACTACTTCCAAAACTATTCAGCTTTGATATTAATGAGTTTTTTGGGTTCATTGAGAACATGGTTGTTGTTCAATAATAAAATGAATCCTCAAAAATACAACTTGCCTAATAATTCTGCACTCCCTGTATGCAGTAGTAAATAATAACCTAATATGCATCATAAAGTTTGATCATTTATTAAGAAAGTATAAATATAGAAACAGATGTTTTAAATGGATACTTTACAAGTGTTTTAAACGGACAATTTTTTTGACACTTTTTTTGACATTTCACAAAGTGTTTTAAACGGTCATTTTTTATAAACATATCTACATAATTGGACTTTTATTTTTGACAATGCTCATATTATTTTAGCTGATTCTGAAAAAACAAGCAAATTGCCTTGGTAACTAAAAGATTTGCTATGTTCTCTCTAACCCAGGAGAAAAAGAAAACATTGTTGTTTTCACATCCTGTTCTACTATACAGGTGTTAATGTCACCTGTTAATCAGCAAGGTATATAACAGTCTAGGTCCTTACCTCAAACCAGTCTTGAGAAAGGTCAGTGAAGACCGAAACCGGTTGACTGGTAAGGAGTATTTTAATTGTGATCACATTAAGAAGCCATCTGCACTATTGTTTGCCTTTCCTTTTTTGGCAGGTAAGGGACAACATTGCAAGTTGGAATTATTTGTTAACTACTGCCCAAGAAGATTTCTACATAATCAGCAGTTGGGATCCATATTGAGATAGACTATAGCAAGATTCTTATTATCCAATTTGAATATTTATTTGGACTTTTAAGCATTTTATGTTATATCATCCGTTTTTTAACCCACTGTTGTTATATGGTCTCTTTTAGTTACCATCTCGAGGCTCTTTGAGCAAGTCCCTTATATCAAGCTCAGCAACTCTGAGCCCTTTAGATTCGAATTTTAGGGTATCAATTTAGAGCCTGTGTTCAATTTCAATCCAATCACAACGTTTTGCCACTATTCAGTGTTTATAATAGATATTTGTTCACATCACATCACAGTTTGCAAGCAGAAACACATTTGAACACAGACACTATTTGCACAGAGTTACAGTTTTTTAGACTTGGAGGCTGGCTCAAGCTGACAGTGGAGCCTGGTCAGAGAAGCCGTGTGGAGGTGCAAATTAAATTTTCTGTAAAATGGCACCAAACTTTAAGGGTGCGGTTTATAATCCGGTGCGGCCTATACTCGGGACAATACGGTATATGCATTATACTGTAAACTAGTTTATTATGCATTTTGACTATTGTGCTATTTACAGACTTGCATTTTAGTTAATCAGTGCTAATCAGTGCCGACTCATAAATAACTTCACAGTAGTGGGCACAATGTTATCTATATGGCACACATGAACTAGCACTGTCTAACTGAAAAACTGTCAAAATGTACTGAGATAAGAGATGGCCTTCAAGGGCTTAGAAATTAGCATATGAGCCTACCTAGGTTTATCTTTCAACAAAGAATACAAAGAGAACAAAGCAAATTTGATGGTAAATGTAAACTGGAAAGTTGTTTAAAATTGCATGCACTATCTGAATCATGAAAGTTTAATTTTGACTTTACTGTCCAATTAACAAGACTTTTTTTTTTATAAATATAGGCCAATATATTGTTATTGTTGACTAAGTACCATTATATAAATAGATATGATATTGATGGAAGAGCTATGTTTTTCTGGCAAAAGATATAGCAGACAGAAAAAACTGTTAATGTCCTTTTGTAACAAAACACAAAAAAACAATGACTAGCTGCAGTAGCATATGCAAAAGACATGTACGTGGCAAATGTAAAATTACAGAAATATAAATTTTGATGGATAATAAGAACCAAGAGTTAAATAGACTAAGATATAAACTAGATTATTCTGGTCTAATCTCCCTACATCTAAACTATACTGTATTTGAGATAACGCTTTCATGGTTTGGCTTTATTTTTTTTTTATTTCCTTTAACAGATTTCTCATTTATTTTTTAAATCTTTAATAGAAATCTTGCAGGCATGTAGTAAACATCTTCAATCTTCTCAAACTATCAATTTAAACTACTAATTGAGACATCCTGATTTATAACTCAGTGGGAGAAAGTTGGAATTATGGGTTAAACCACTTCTGCATAAATCTTTAATTTTGTTTAAAAGATTAGGGGCCAGATTGCAAGTGGAGCCCTTAATTATTGTGTACCCGCAAACGGACAAATTTGCCGTTTGCGGGCGCACAATAAATAACCAGCCATTACAAGTGGCTGGTTATTCCTACCGCGAGCTCACGGTAGCGATTAGCACTCAGAAAATTAACCAGAGATCAGATCTCTATTTAATTTTCTAAAAGTGCCCAAAATGCCCTCAAAAGGGCATTATAGTTTTTTATTTGAAAATAAAAAGTAACATTTTTTTTTAAAAATAAAAAACAACTGCACTAGGCAGTTTTGGGGCTTTAAAGTTGGCTGGTGTGGGGTGTTAGACATTGCGGTCTATGGGAACTGTGTGTTCCCAGTAAATATATTTGTATATGCTTATGTACATATGTATTTATGTTTTAATGTGTGTATTTACACCTTTTTACACATACATATACTATATATGTAAGCATATATTTAAAAATGCTGCAATCACGAAGCTCCCATTGCAATATGAACGCTCAGTGGAGCGCTAATATTGCTTGCGCTCCACTTGTAATCTAGCCCTAAACCTTTCAATGTCTTCAATCTATCAAATTTTGATTAGTAATGATTTGTATGCGTTTCATATAAAATAAGTTGAGACTTGGAATAATTAATTGAAAGTAGTTTCCGAGATTAGTACAATTTTAAATAGTTTATGGAGGACAGAGAAAGCATACCTGTCATCAAGCTTAAAGAGACAGTCTACTTGATTTATTTTATTTTTAAAAAGATAGATAATGCCTTTACTACCTGTTCCCCAGCTTTGCACAGCCAACAATATTTTAATATACTTTATAACCTATAAATCTCTGCCTGTTTCTAAGCCCTTGCAGGTCGCCTCTTATCTCAGTGTATTTTATTAGCTTTTCACAGCTAGACAGTGCTAGTTCATGTATGCCATGCAGATTACAGTGTGGCCACTGCCCTGGAGTTATTTATGAGTCAGCACTAATTGACTAAAATGCAAGTTTGTAAAAAGCACTAAGAGAAGGGGGGAATCTGCAGAGGCTTAGATACAAGGTAATTGCAGAGGTAAAAACTTTGTTTATATAACAGTATTGGTAATGCAAAACTGGGGAATGGGTAATAATGGGATTGTCTATTTTTTTTAAACAATAAAAAAAATCAAGTAGACTGTCCCTTTAATAGAATCTCAAAACAAGGTTACATAGGGGTTATTAGACACCAAATATAGAGGATCATAAACTCCCTGCTATGAAGAGAAATCTTCCAAAATCTTTTGGGACTTTTTTTCAACATTGTATAACAATATCTGTCTCTCATTCACACCCATAAACATCCATTGCTAGATAATCTGCTTTCAAGCTCAAATGTCTTATTCTAAAACTATTTAAAGGACCAGTCAACGCAGTAGATTTGCATAATCAACAAATGCAAGATAACAAGACAATGCAATAGCACTTAGTCTGAACTTCAAATGAGTAGCAGATTTTTTTTCTGCCAATTTTAAAAGTTATGTCTTTCTCCACTCCCCCTGTACCACGTGACAGCCATCAGCCATTCACAAATGCATACACGTACCATGTGACAGCCATCAGCCATTCACAAATGCATACACACTTATTATTGCACATGCTCAGTAGGAGCTGGTGACTCAAAAAGTTTAAATATAAAAAGACTGTGCACATTTTGGAAGTAAATTGGAAAGTTGTTTAAAATGGCATGCTCTATCTGAATAATGATAGTTTAATTTCGATTGAGTGTCCCTTTAAGGGACCTCACAGTACTGATGAGACTTGTTAAAGGGATATGAAACACAAACATTTTTTTTTAATAATTCAGACAGAGCATGCAGGGACATTTGCTTAGAAGCCGGACCATTTTTGGAGCACTATATAGCAGCACTTTTGCAAGAATGTTATCCATATGCAAGAGCACTAGATGGCAGTACTATTTCCTGCCATGCAGTGCTCCAGATGCCTATCTAGAAAACTATTCAACAAAGAATACCAAGTGAACAAAACCAATTTAGTAATAGAAGTACATTGGAAACTTTTTTAAATGGTATGCTCTGTCTGAATCACAAAATCATTTTTTTGGGTTTAATTTCTCTTTAAATAATCTTGCCAGAGAGGAGAGCTTCAGATCACCGGGCCCATAGTCATTAAATATAATGCTTATTGTTCTAATAAATGTGTTAAATGTTGCAAACCTAACCCAGATGTAATTCACTATTTTTGGCCTAAAATTAGAGAATTCTGGGGGAAGGTCCAATATTGGTTTTCCCAAATTCTGAGAATGCATTTAAAAAAAAAAAGAACTTATATTTTGTTGTGAACTGTAAACAAGATGGCAGATACTCATTTCAGTGCAAAACATTTATAATTACTTTTTTTTTAAAGGATTTTTACTACTTTAAAAATGTAAATCATGACCCCACTGCATTGCTGCTTTGTATCTTTCTAAGAGATCCTTAAACGAGATTGCGCAGTCATGAACAGGTTTTTATAGGGAATGAGCCTTTATGTGCAATAAATCCAAACACCAGTGCATATGTTATTGACTTATAGGGGCCAATTTACTATGCAGCGTATGCTGCGGTTTCCGCCCGCACATTCATTAATGGGCCCCGTAATCGGTAATACGCATAATATATGCAATCTCGTGAAGAAATTTGGACTTAGCGTGCATGGAAGCATGGAGACAAAGCTGTCGTGTTATCCATTGAAAATCATATAACATTGTTATTTTCCCTTCCATTTTGATACATTTTATCCTACTATTCATTTAATATACACACTGCCAATGTTTTTCTTTCAAAGCTTCTATATTGATAAAAACAATGACAGTTTGTATTTATTAGTTTAACTTTTGTACACAGTGTTTATTGCAGATTACTGTGTTTCTATGTTTGTAATTGTTGTGAATTTTATACATTGTTTTGAAAACACTTATATGTTTATTTTTGAAACAATGTACATAAGGCATTTAAGCAAAGCCTTAACAGGAAATGTAGCTTTGTTTTTCAACAACTTAAACAATACCAGAAACATAGACATTAAGGGCCACATTACAAGTGGAGTGCCATTTAATGCTCCCGATTAAGCGTTAACTGCACTAGAAGTAAGCTTCTTGCGTGCGTCCGGTTGGGTTCGTTTTATGAGTTGAAAGTAAACTGTTTTCACTTGTGCGCTAACCCGACAAGCATAAAAAGCTGAACTTAAGATATTGCACGCGCGATAACATATTCTCCATATAGAAGTCAACAGAGCAAAAATAGTGTGTGTGTGTGTGTGTGGGGGGGGGGGGGGACCCTACTCGTGCGCAAACCTGATCTTATATTCTCATGTGTGCTAACCCGACATTAAAATATGAATATTTCATATTCCAACTTTCTTCACATAGAAGAAAATGTTCTATTTATTAATAAATACATATTTCTACATATATCTGATGGTATTTTGGTACATTTGGTATATATATATATATATATATATATATATATATATAGGAATATCTATTTAAAAATACTTAGAACATATTCTGCTATGTGCAGAGCATTGGAATGTCAAATATTTACAGTAAATACACAGTGTAACACTTTATTAAATATGAATACTGCATAAATATGTTTACATATGTATACATATGTATTATGTATTTATATGTGTATATATGTATGTCCATAAATACATATGTACACACACACACACATCTATATATACAGGTATACTCCACTTATACAGCAGCCCCGCCGTAAAGTGAAAACCGCCTTAAAGTGACACAAGACGGTTTTAGCTTTCTTTTCACTTGCCAGTGTGTTTAAAAACTTGAAAAAATGTTTGAACTAACATATATTAGGGGTGCAATAGTGCTATGTTTCGTTTAACACTAGCACAGGACAGTATTCAATAAATACTGTACCTGTTAAATAGTGACAATTACTGTAGTACAATTTGCCAGGCTATAACACTGAGACACAGATTGCACTGTAATGCTGTAAACAGAGTAAACTGTTCATAACAAAATGGTGCCAGTCACTTTTCTTGCAATCTCACGAAGATTACAGCATTGTTTCAAAATCCTTGGAGGTTAAGCTCCACAAAGCGCTGTATTAGTGAAGCGCTGAAAAGTGAGATATACCTGTGTGTGTATATATATATATATATATGTATATATATATATATATATATATATATATACAGTGTATATATATATATATATATATATATATATATATATATATATATATATATATATATATATATATTTGTGTGTGTGTACCCCGGAGATATTGCAGGCAAATCTTCAATTTCTAAACAGAGCAATATCTGTGAAATGCAATAAAGCACAGCGTAATAAAATATTTTTTTATTAGACAGTGTTAATATGAGTGTAACTGTACTGTTCATTGTATTTTTAATTTGTTTTCAGCAAATTTTTTGTCTCGTGTAACAGTTAACCATAGCTCTGAAGTTGCGCTAACCCGACGCACGGTAAATTTAATTGCGCTCAAGTGAAAGAATTTACTTTCAACTCATAATATGTGTACTACTACCGATGCATGCAATGAGCCACAATATGTCCCTTATCGCTTGCGCGTGACAGCATGCCACTCGTAATCTAGCCCTCAATCGTGTAAACTATCATGTGAGAGGCCATTTTCTAAACTAAAGACTCAACTAATTTCCACACATTCAGCAGTTATGTTATGGAAATTATCCAATTTCCAGGTGAGTTAGAAATAATTATTTGTGAAAGTGTTTGTTTTATGCTGTCTGGATGAAATTCATAATAGTTTACTATGTGGTTATCCTCAAACATAGTAAAATATAATAAAATGTATTTTGCAGTCTATTGCACCAGTGTTTGCAACTATGTATAACATTGTTAATAAACATTGTTGCAAACACTGCTGCTAGCTTGTTAAAGACATGTGCACGCTCCCAAGATCACATGGGATTAAAAGATACCAAAAGACCTAAGTAAAATTTTAAAAATATGTAAATTGGAAAGTTGTTTGAAATTTCATGTTTTATCCAAATGTAATTTTCACTTTCCTGTCCCTTTAAATTGTAGTTTTTCCTCTCCCCCTAGAAAGGGTGGAGCACATTCCATGGAATTCAGAACTCTAACCATCCCACATGCTGGGCAGTGATTGTTTGATATTTGCAGGAGCCCATTTATATGTGTCCCTCGTTGGTCATAGCAAAGGAAGTAAGATAAACATCTATTAATGGGCTTTTTAAGTGGTGTTTTGCTGGAATGGAAAACTGTGCAAATTGTATATATAGAGGCCTACTTATCAAGCCGTCAACTTACTTGCATTCAACAGCACCAATACGCTCGCCTGACATTGCCTAACTTCGCTGCCGTGGACCTGAATACGTTCTCCAAAGTTACCAAAAAAGCTGTCAAAAAGCCGCGCACCAAGTACGGGGCGATGAGCAGCGGACAGTTGTTAACTAACAGTCATCGATCTTGCTGCTCTTCGGCTTTTTTCAAGCTTTATTGGTATACTGTCACTAAACACCCACACTATACTACACTGTTTTACCCCTATCCCGCTGCCCCAAAGAAATCAGCTCTTTTACCTGTAAATAAAATAAACAAATACCCCCCAACAGTAAAACCAACCACCCACACAACCAACCCCCCAAATAAAACACTAACTAAAAAAACCTAAGCTCCCCATTGCCCTGAAAAGGGTATTTGGATGGGCATTGCCCTTAAAAGGGCAGTTAGCTCTATTGCACCCAAACCCTAATCTAAAAATTAAACCCACCCAAGAAAACCTAACACTAACCCACTGAAGATTGACTTACTGTTCTGAAGACCTGACATCCATCCTCAAGGAAGCAGCAGAAGTCTTCATCCAACCGGGTCGAAGTCCTCAACGAAGCCGGGAGAAGTCTTCATCCAAGCTGGGCGAAGTGGTCCTCCAGATGGGCAGAAGTCTTTTTTTCCACCTTAATTCCGATTGGCTGATAGAATTCTATCAGCCAATTGGAATCTAAGGGACGCCAACTTGGATGATGTCACTTAAAGGTACCTTCATTCAGTAAGAAGACTCCGGATGAAGAGGATGCTCCGCGTCTGATGTCTTGAAGATGGAGCCACTCCGCATCGGATGGATGAAGATAGAAGATGCCGTCTGGATGAAGACTTTTGCCCGTCTAAAGGACCACTTCGCCCTGCTTGGATGAAGACTTCTCCCGGCTTTGTTGAGGACTTCGGCCCGGTTGGATGAAGACTTCTACCGCTTCCTTGAGGATGGATGTCCGGTCTGTCCGGTCTTCCTTGAGGATGGATGTCCGGTCTTCAGAACAGTAAGTCGATCTTCAGGGGGTTAGTGTTAGGATGTTTTAAGGGTGTATTGGGTGGGTTTTATTTTTAGGTTAGGGTTTGGGCCTGCAATAGAGCTTTTAAGGGCAATGCCCATCCAAATGCCCTTTTCAGGGCAATGGGGAGCTTACTTTTTTTTTAGCTAGTATTTTATTTGGGGGGTTGGTTGTGTGGGTGGTTGGTTTTACTGTTGGGGGGTTGTTTGTATTTTTTTTTACAGGTAAAAGAGCTGATTTCTTTGGGACAATGCCCTGCAAAAGGCCCTTTTAAGGGCTATTTGTAGTTTATTGTAGGTTAGGTTTTTTTTATTTTGGGGGGGGGGCTTTTTTATTTTCATAGGGCCCTTAGATTAGGTATAATTAGTTTAAATCGTTGATAATTAGTGTTTATTTTTTTTGTAACTTAGTGTTTGTTATTTCGTGTAACTAAGTTGTTAGTTTTTTGTAACTTAGTAATTTTTTAGTGTAGATTTAAATTATTTGAGTAGGGTTAGGTTTCTAAATATATAATATAGGTAATTTAATTTGTAGTTTAATGTAGTTTTAGTATAACAGTTATGGTAGATTAATTATTAGTTTAATATAGTTTAATGTAATTTTATTATAACAGTTAGGGTAGATTAATTATTAGTTTAATATAGTTTAATGTAATTTTAGTATAACAGTTAGGGTAGATTAATTATTAGTTTCATATAGTTTAATGTAATTTTAGTATAACAGTTAGGGAAAATTAATTATTAGTTTAATATAGTTTAATTTAAATCTAAAGGTAAATTTAAATGTATTATAAGATAGGGATGAGTTAATATTTAATATAAAGTTAGCAGGTTGTTAGGTTTAGGGGTTAATAGGTTAATTTAGTTTATGGCGAGGTGGGGGGCTGGCGGTTTAGGGGTTAATAACTTTATTTAGTTGCGGTGGGCTCCGGGAGCGGCGGGATAGGGGTTAATAAGTATAATGTAGGTGGCGGCAGTGTCGGGGTGGTAGATTAGGGGATAATAAGTATAATGTAGGTGGCGGCGGTGTAGGGGGCAGCAGATTAGGGGTTAATAAGTATAATGTAGGTGGCGGCGGTGTAGGGGGCGGCAGATTAGGGGTGTTTAGACTCGGGGTATATGTTAGGGTGTTAGGTGTAAACATAACTTTTATTCTCCCATAGGAATCAATGGGATATCGGGCAGCAGCGAACATGAGCTTTGCTGCTTTCAGACTCCCATTGATCCCTATGGCATCCGCCGCCTCCAGGGCGGCGGATTGAAAACCAGGTACGCTGGGCCGGAATAGCTGCGAGCGTACCTGGTAGAAATTTGATAACTAGCAAAAGTAGTCAGATAGTGCCGAATTTGCATTCGGAACATCTGTAGTGACGTAAGAATCGATTCTTGACTGAGACCGGTGGATCGTATGTTACGTCAAAAAATTCTACTTTTGCCGGTCTGTAGGGTTTGATAACTAAGGGGAATGAAGCTCGCCACAATTACGTATTTGCGGTTGACGGCTTGATAAATAGAAGCCATAGTCTTTTCAATGCTTTGTAACATTTATTTTGTATGGTGATCTTTTCCAATGCAATGATTTATTTCTGATGAGTATACAAAAATAATGTTTTTTTAATGCAGGTTTCTGAGTAAACTAAGAGTTTTTAGGATAGCCTAAACATAGCTCTACAAAGCAATTGCAGTCAAAACAACATAGCTTTGATTTGATTGCTACAACTACAGTGAGACAGGGAGACAAATCAGAACCAACGAATAAGTGGCTTAGGGCCAAATGTTCCCTTCGTAAGACTATATTTCGTTATAGCCAACCTCCTATTCGACCAAACCCGCTCATCTTGTTCCCTTCCCCCAATAAACACACAACTCCGATTTAGTGGCAAAAATTTGTAAAGGTCACTTTATTTACATACACATCAGTAACGACAGTCCCCTAACTAAACCCCCTTAAATTGCGGCGGACTTAACAATTAACACCGAATTGTTCTCAAACTTGGAGGGATCCCACGCTCCCCCAGCCAGCCCATTATGTGCTTAACTTACACCGCACCAAACGCTCCATTGCGCATGTGGAAGTGTTATACCGGTTCGCCTGTCGGGGACTTACGCCCTGTGCGTTACTCGATCAAACCGTGCACCAATACTGGCCGCAAATTACCGCCACCAATAACCCTCAACAAAAAGAGGGGACTCATCACCCTATTCCTAACCTTGTCTACTATGACCTCTACTCACCATGCTCTGCAATGTGACCTTTATATCTTCCAGAAAGATATCTAAACCGTCATTCGATAACTGTACCCCATCCGGCCTGTACAGTTCTGCGCAATCCGCCTTTATTCTGCCATGTGCTGCCCATCCGTGCCTTTCTGGCCCATGCAGGGTCATGATAAATTTTGTAATCGCACTATTAATTCTTTTCCTTGCCCGGAAGGCTCCTCTCTGTGACTCTACTCCACCCCAGGTCTGCCTTGAAATTATGGGGGACCACACTAGTGTAATGTCTTTCCATTTAGTAGTAAGCCACTGTAAATCTGACTTGATGGCTGCGATCACATCTATATTCTGCCAATATCCTATGTCATTCCCCCCCAAGTGTATTACTATAATGTCTGGGTTCCCCCACCTTCCCGCAGCCTGGTTAATCATTTGCGTCAGGTGCTCCCATCTCATGCCTCTCCTCCCTAGCCATCTTATTGACGCTTTGCTAAGGTGGGAGCCCAATTGTTGATAATTATCCTTTGCCGCTTTGACTGTTGCCCAGTGTATGTAGGAGTGTCCCACTATCCATACTCTCACCGCCCTTTCCCTTTTACCTGTACGGAAACAGAATGGACAATGACACGTTACAATTTTCCATTGTTAAAATCTCAGGCGTCCCTGCGTTTTAGTCGTTTTTCACAATTAACAGAATATATATATATATATATATATATATATATATATTTTATGGTCTTACATATATTTTGAAACAGTTAGACCTCCACCTGCCTAGCTTCTTAATCTCCCCTTCTGTTGCTCCGCTTAACGCTGCAGATGTCGCTGCTCCTATTCTAAACGAGTGGGTGTTATACCTGCATGCCTCCCAACCCAGCTTTTGGACTGTTAATTTCAGGATTTGCCTGAATTGAAAAATAGAAACCGGTTCTCCCTTTGCGTGTGTAAACAGTTGATTCCCCCCTTTTGGTCGACTAGCCATATAATTATGCAGGTTTCTTAGCGGGCATGTTCCTTTATCCATGTCTTTGTTAATGGATATCCAACACCCCTTTCCCTCTGGGTCCGTTTTTGACCTCCTCACATACACCGTAATGGAGTCTTTGTACAATCGAACCTGATTAGAAAGTATTCCCCCTTGCTGGTCTTTTTTGTTTTTTGCTACCACTTGGTTTACTCGAAATGCTCCTGCAAAGGCTACTGCGTATAACGCTTTAAATAATCTTGTTTCAAAATCGTCATTACAAATATTCTTTAATTCTTTCAAAATTGAAGCCAGTCTTTCTTTTGTTATGGGTTCCCTTTGGTCTTTTTTTGTGTTACCCTTATCCCATCCTTTCACCGCTTTCTTAATCATAAACTGCTTTGTATAGTCCTTGTGTTCCAACAGCTGACTAAAAAATTATACTGCGGCTAGTTTTGCCTTGATTAGGCCCTTTTTGACCCCCTTCCTCTTTTGCGTAGCCAAATACTCGCATAGGGTAGTTAAAGAATTGACCTGTCCCTGTCTTTGTTCCAGGAATGCTCCCCATTCCCCCAGTACCTTGTGTAGTTGTTCTGGGGGCGAGGGATTGTTTTACCAAATCCCCAAGGATGCTTTCGGATTCACCACCTGCCAAAGATAGCATGGGCAAGCTGTTCTATTTTTTTCTGCGTTAGGAGCCAATTTCTAGAACACCTCCCATTTACCCCGTGATAGCGCATCTGCCAATATATTTTTCACCCCGGGCACTGGGTTGCTGTAAATGTGATGTTACTTTGCATACACCTCATTTCTAATAATCGCAACAGTTTAATGACTGGTTTTGATTTTGAAGCCAAATTATTAATTGCATGCACTACACTCATGTTGTCCGTCCAAAATCTCACACTTTTGTCTCTTAACTGGTGATGCCAAATGTCCTCCGCCACCACTATAGGGAAAAGCTCCAAGAGTGTGAGATTTTTTGTTGCCCCCATTTCCACCCAATTATTAAGCCATTTCTCTGCGCACCATTTCCCATGAAAATACACAGCCTTTTCCACTCAGCTGCAACAACTGCCATCTAACTTACTACAGGTAGCCTTCTGGAAAACAGCCTCATTATATTTTACCTACCAAGTTGTTTTATTGTATGTGTTTGTATATTTAGTGACAATTCCTTTTGTTTTTATTTTAAATGTATATACTACCATGACTCTGTAATTAAAGGCTGTGCTAGGCTAGTCATAATTTGCATAGCTCTAGCTCATTGCATATTATATCAATTTTATGTCTGCCATTAGGTTAAGTTAGTTTAAGCAGCTATTGCCCAGTTATCTGTATATTTGTTTAATGGTTTTATTTCACCCCTGGTATACCTCAGTCTCATTCTTATCTCTGTAATATTTTGTTGATGTTTTTTCTTATGTTTCTGCATGATTGATCCCCAGCTTAAATGTACCCTCCCACTCCTTTAACACACTCTTGCTGGACCATCATTAACCTAATATCTCTCTCCTTTAGTTTGATTTCCAACACATCCTCTCTCAAACTCAGAGAAAATACACAGCCTTTTCCACTCAGCTGCAACAACTGCCATCTAACTTACTACAGGTAGCCTTCTGGAAAACAGCTTCCTCAGACACCCCTGCCCTCATTCTTGGCGACTTCAACATCCCCCTTAACAATCCCACTGCCTCATCTACTAAACAACTTCTGCAACTCACTTCCTCTTTTGGTCTGTCACAATGGACTGATTCTCCCACTCACAAAGACGGTCACTCTCTTGACCTGATCTTTAGCTATCAATGCACTCTCTCAAACTTCTCAAACTCCCCTTTTCCTCTTTCTGACCACCATCTCCTTACCTGCAACATATCATCCCTTCCTACAACTCTCCCACCTTCTACTCCTCACACCAAACTTCACAGAAGCATTAGGTCTTTAGATCAGCAACAACTTGCTACTTCCCTTGAACCGCTCCTCTCATCCTTCTCCTCCTTTTCCTGCCCTGAACAATCTATCTGCCACTATAATTCCATCCTTATATCCGTCCTTGACAATCTCGCCCCTCTTACCACTGCTCGGAAATCACACACTCATCCCCAGCCCTGGCATACTCCTCTGACACGGTACATACGCAGATGTTCCCGTACTGCTGAACGGCATTGGAGAAAATCACAGAGTTCAGCGGATTTTCTTCATTACAAATTCATCTTGAACTCCTACTACTCTGCCCTTAATCTCCACAAGCAACACTACTTCTCTACTCCTATCTCTAATCTTTCTTCAAACCCAAAACGTCTGTTCTCCACTTTCAATACTCTCCTCCGCCCTCCCCCACTTCCTAATACAACTTCTCTGTCAGCTCAAGACTTTGCCAGTCACTTCATTAACAAAATTGACTCCATCAGACTTGAAATCAGCTCTCAACACAATTCCATTCTCCCCCCCCCTCAAACACTCTCACTCAACCACAACCCTCATAACCTGAAACTTAGTTCATTCTCCCCTGTTACTGAGGAAGAAGTTTCAGCACTTATACTGCGCTCTCGCTACCTGTCCCCTTGACCCTATCCCCTCACAGCTGATCCCCTCTCTCTCTGCTACCCTTACCCCTATACTAACACACATTTTCAACCTCTCCCTCAGCACTGGTACATTTCCCTCATCGATGAAACATGCACTGGTCACACCTATCCTCAAAAAACCTTCCCTTGATCCTACCTCCCCATCCAACTACCGCCCTATTTCCCTCCTCCCTCTTGCTTCAAAGCTTCTCGAAAAACTAGTATATGCACGCCTATCCCATTTCCTTACGTTGAACTCCCTTTTTGACCCACTGCAATCTGGATTTCGTCCCTATCACTCCACAGAGACAGCTATTGTTAAGGTCACCAACGACCTACTTACAGCTAAATCAAAAGGCCACTTCTCTCTGCTTATCCTCCTTGATCTGTCCGCAGCCTTTGACACTGTCGACCACCCTCTTTTGCTCCAAACCCTCCAATCCTTCAGCATCTGTGACACAGCCCTTTCGTGGCTCTCTTCCTACCTGTCAAATCGTACCTTCAGTGTAGCCTTCTCTGGGGCCTCCTCTGCCCCGTCACCACTTTCTGTCGGAGTACCGCAAGGCTCTGTCCTCGGTCCCCTTCTCTTCTCAATCTATACGTCATCACTAGGTTCCCTAATTAAGTCCCACGGTTTCCAATATCATTTGTATGCCGATGACACCCAAATCTACTTCTCTGCACCAGAACTATCTCCTTCCGTGCTAACCCGTGTCACTAACTGTCTTTCTCACATCTCTTCCTGGATGTCCTCTCACTACCTCAAGCTAAATCTCTCCAAAACTGAGCTCCTCATTTTCCCCCCTTCTTCCAAAATCTCCACCCCCAATATCTCTATAACTGTCGACAACTCCATCATTACCCCTACCCCGCATGCCCGATGTCTCGGGGTCACATTTGACTCAGATCTTTCCTTCACTCCTCACATTCAGTCCTTGGCTTCAGCCTGCCGCTTCCACCTTAAAAACATCTCTAAAATTAGACACTTCCTTACACAAGACACAACTGAGATATTAATCCACTCTCTCATTCTTTCCCGCCTTGATTACTGCAACTCTGTCCTCTCTGGTCTCCCCACTTGCCGCCTAGCTCCTTTACAATCCATAATGAATGCCTCTGCCAGACTCATCTTCCTTACACGTCGCTCTTCATCTGCTGCGCCTCTCTGCCAATCCCTTCACTGGCTTCCTCTTGCCTCTAGGATCAAACACAAAACTCTCACTCTTACATACAAAGCCCTCAACTGCACTGCTCCCCCCTACATCTCAGACCTTGTCTCCAGATACTCTCCCTCCCATCCCCTTCGCTCTGCTCATGACCTCCTACTCTCCTCCTCTCTTGTCACCTCATCACACTCCCGTTTACAGGACTTCTCCAAACTGGCTCCCATCTTGTGGAACTCTCTGCCTCGCTCCACAAGACTCTCTTCTAGTTTTAAAAGCTTCAAGTGCTCCCTAAAGACTCTACTGTTCAGGGACGCATACAACCTACGCTAACCTTTCCTAATACCAATTCCTCTCCTCCACTGCAATCCCCTGAACCCTCTTAGCATGTAAGCCTAAAAGTCCAGCTGTTTGTAGATCACCTTCTTAAGAGATGACTACAGCAGTGCAACTCTTGGCAGGGCCCTCTACTCTATAATTGTTTTGTTGTACTCCCCCTTTGTTTATAGCGCTGCAGAATCTGTTGGCGCTCTACAAATAATCGATAATAATAATAGATAGGCCCAAACCCATGTGCCCCTGCTGCATCTGTGAATAGATGCAGCCCTTGGTTGGAGAGGGGTCCCTTTTGCCAGATTCTAACTCCGTTTGAACTGTGAAATAAATTTTGCCCACATTTGTATGTCTTCCCGCAACTCGTCAGTCAATTCTATGCTGCGTCTTTGGTTATTAACTCCTGCCGTAGCCTGCTCCAACCGTCTGTTGAAAATTCTGCCCATGGGGATAACCTTACATGTAAAGTTTAGGAGCCCCAGCAAAGCCTGCATATCCCTGAGTGTTATGTACCTTGATATGCCAGCCTTATTTAATTGTTTACCCAGCTTCTTTAACTTGTCTTGCGGGAGGCTGCATTTCTCCTCCCTGGTATCTATTTATATCCCCAGAAATGTTAGTGACGTAACTGGTCCCTCTGTCTTCTCCTGTGCTATTGGTACCCCCAATTGTTTAAGCAGTGATTGTAGGTGGGTCATTAACATTATGCATTGTTTTGTTCCTGTTTCACCTGCGATTAAAAAATCGTCCAGATAGTGCGCTACACTGCTTTACCCTGTTCTCTCCACTAGCATGTCATGTATAAATGAGCTGAATTCTTCAAAATATGCACAGGATATTGCGCACCCCATAGGCAAGCACCGGTCATAGAAGTATTGCCCCTGAAATTTGATTCCCATCAACCATAGCTCTGAGGGTGTAACGGTAACAGTCTAAATGCTGCTTCTATGTCTATTTTACCCAATTCAGCGCCTGGTCCTAATCTCTTTATCATTTGAACCGCGTGGTCGAAGGACTTGTACTTTACTGAACATAGCTGTTCATTCATTGCGTCGTTTACTGACGCCCCTTTGGGCGCAGATAAATGTTGAATAAGTCTAAATTTCCCTTGCTCTTTTTTGGGCACTGCTCCCACCGGTGACATTATCATATTGAGTAATGGAGGGTTTTTAAAGGGACCCGCTATCCTGCCCAACTTAATCTCCTTATCAAGTTTCTCTTTAACAACCTCGGGAAATTGGTATGCTGATTTTAAATTACGTGATGTCCCAGTTTTTATCTCCCCCTGCATTTGGTATACAGAAGCCATTAGTAAATGATTATGTCAAAAAGGTGGCTCTTTTTGTGTTTTTGTAGGTTAACAGCATTTTTACGATTATTTTGATGTGTAACGGGGTGTACCGTTGGATGGGGCTAGTTAGTTTGTGTTTGGTTGGTTCCCTTGCCCTGTGTGGTCCGAAAAGGCCGCCTGGCGTTTCTATTACAGTGTGCCCCTGGGTGAATTCCCTTGCAATATCTGCATGCATGCTTAAAGTTGCAATTTTGTCTGTCACACTTTTTGTCATTGTACGCCCAACATATCTTTCTATTACCATCATCTGTTGTGTTATTTCCAAAAGTGTTACCGTAATAACTCCCCTTCTGCCTATGGCCACTGTCTGGTTTAACTAGCCTGGTCCACATGTCAAGTTCCTTCCTACCAAAATATTTTGTCGTCGCCTTTCCTAATTTTTTTCTAAATTCAGTGTCATAATCCCTCCATGCCTGACCCCCAAAGGTTGTCTATACCTCCAATATGGTATGCATGTATCTTGCCAGACTCTCCCCTTGTGTCAGTCTATCTTTTTAAGTAGTATGCTGCATATATTAGAAAACCTTTCATCCATTGGACTATGTCTTTCCTGGCTGCGTCAATTTTCTTTTGTGATCTATCACCTTTTTTGTCTTTAACCTTCACTGCTTCTTTGGTAAATAACTCCATGTTTTTCTACTGGACTATACCCGTTTTTCTTTGCATTTTTTTGTAGTAATTTCAGTATTCTGTCACACTTGGACCTTTTGTCCCCTACCCCATCGGAATCAGAGTCGGACCCCGTAATGTCTGACTCTAAGTCTGATGATGAATCTAAAGCACTTAAATCACATAAATCTCCATACTCACTCAGGCCCTTGGTAGTGCCATTCTGATCCTGGCGTATCCCTTCTTGAGTGCTTCCTTCCGCGTTATTCTGATCCTCGTGCGCCTCTGCTGCAGTTGTAAAACATACTTGCGATCCTTTCGGAGACCGGTCCATTTCCTGTGATGGCTCCCGTAGTGCTGTGAAGAGGGGGGGATAGGTGCAATATATGTGGGCCACCCGGGGGAGGGGGGGTGGATGAAGTGGGGGTGGGAGGTCCCCCTTGCGGGGGTGGAATAGGCCGATGGGGGAGGGTAATGGAAAGTGGTCTGGTGGGAAGGGGGGGGAGAGCCAACCAGGATAATGCCCGCTAAGGAGCTTATGGGGGCGGTTAAGGTTGCCATAACTCTGGTTATAGTCCCCCTGTCTGTGGCTAGGGGAGGGCCTGCAAGTTTCTTTTCCCTGGTGGTGGGCAATATGGTGTGTTTTTCTAGCACATTATTTAGGTAGGGAGGCCTGAATTTTGCATGGGGGGGATGAGGGGGGGGGGGGAGGCGTGAGTGGCCCTGATGCAGGCGGGGGAAGGGGCCCCCTGGCCTTTATTGGAGGGACTACCCCTAGCAGGGGTCTTATTGTGCCCTGGGGAATTGGGGAATGGGTAAGGGGATCTGCTGCAGGTGGGGAAAGGGGCCCCCTTGCTTTTATTGAAGGGCCTACCCCTAGCAGGGGTATCATTGTGCCCCGAGGAATTGCGTGGCCTAGCAGGGGGTTTATTCTGCCCTGGGGAATTGGGGAATGGGTAAGGGGATCTGCTGCAGGCGGGGGAATAGGCCCCCTTGTCTTGATTGAAGGGCCTACCCCTAGCAGGAGTCTCATTGTGCCCAGGGGCATTGCGTGGTACCGGGGGATGGGAAGCCTGGCGGACCGGAAGCGATGCCCCACTTCGCTTCCGGTGCCTTGAGGCTGAGAGGGGAACGTTAACTGTTTCCACATTAACTGTTTCCCCCTCCACGCCAGCGCGTTTACACGGGGGTGGAGCGGAGTTCTCGACTGTCTCCTCCGCTACCCTGAGCCGACTGAATGTTCCGGTGTTCCGCTCTGAAACCGGAAGTCGCGGCCGCGGACGCTTCCGGTTTCGGGCCTGGTTGGGCATTGAAGGAGTGTCGGCGTAGGCCTTATGCCTACCCGGGGGGGGGGGCTCTTGGACTGTGCGGCCTAAGTGGGCTATGCGGCCTAAGTGTAATGAGGCCGGGGGGGCTTAAGGTGGCCGGGGAGGCAGATCCGGAGGGGCTAAAAAGGAGAGGGGGGGAACCGGGGGAAGCGGATCTGGAGGAAGGGGAAGCGGACCGAGCAGGGGAGAAAGGAGAGGAGCAGGGACTATTAGGGGGGGAAGGGGATGGCAGAGGATGAGCCGTGGGGGATGGAGGGGAAAGGGGGGAGGGAAGCAGCAAGGAGTGGAGTTTTGGGCCCTAGAGTTGTACTTAACTGCCCCTGTCTTTTTCCTCCTAGGTAGCTAGATGTTCACGACGCTGTCCTGAAGTCTCTTAGGGGGAATCTGCTTCCTGCTCCAACGATCCATGATGCTTCCAGCTCCACGGCCCTGCAACAGCTTCAAGCTCCACGGCCCTGCAACAGAAAATAATTTTTTTTGAGACTGATGCCCTAGAGTTGTACTTAACTGCCCCTGTCTTTTTCCTCCTAGGTAGCTAGATGTTCACGACGCTGTCCTGAAGTCTCTTAGGGGGAATCTGCTTCCTGCTCCGACGATCCATGATGCTTCCAGCTCCACGGCCCTGCAACAGCTTCAAGCTCCACGACCCTGCAACAGAAAATAATTTTTTTTGAGACTGATGCCACAGCACAAGGTAAGCCCTTTTATGCCTTACTTCCCCCCTCTCTTGAACCCTCTCCTGGCTTATTCCTATTCCTCCCCCTACTTCTCCCCCCCTCTCCTTTCCCTGTTTTGCACACAGCTCCCCCCTCCCCCCTGGGAGTGGGCAGCTGCTGCTGCGTCTCCTCCTTTCCCATTGTCCCTGGCACTTACTGTGCTCCCTGCCTAATACGGCACTTCACACTCAACAAGGTGTAATCACATCAGTGTTCAGGACTCTCAACCATAGCTTCTCGCTTGATTTTTTTAGATATATCTAGTGAAAGGCTATCTATCTAGCTATAATCTCTCTGTAGATTCTGTGATCGGCGGCTCTCCCAAAAAAATGTAGTCAAATCAGAATCCTGTGGAAACAGAAAGGAGGCGCCTCATAGAGCAATATCATCAAACATAGGCACAAGGAAGGACAAACAATTGCCAACTCACATAGGTACAGGCACTCCCAGCGCCATAAACAATGAGCCGGGACCTCTTAGTCGCCGGACAGACTCACTCCTGATTTTCAGTAGTAGGTCACGTGGTACGTGGTATGGCGTCCGCCAATCAGGATACTGACTCAGAAGACGTCAGGCAAAGTATCCCAGGTGAAGACACCAATCAACAGGAGCCAAGAGGGGATGTGTCGAAGGCCAGGAATCTCCTCGTACAAACTAATACCCAGAGCAGGGGTGAATGTAAAAACTGTTTATTAAAACAAATAAAAGACAGCAACCCATTTCTCGGCCAACAGTGCCGTTTCATCAGGCTGTTAACATAAAATGAAACCCCTCGCTCTATTTGTACAACCTTAGACTAATCACAGATCGATCTAGCGACACACCTATGGTGGAAGCACCTTCTCTAAAAACAATCATAGTATGTAAATCAGTGATCGTAACAACAATGTAAAAAACATTTATAAGTACTAGCGTGGTGATAGATATACTAACAATGTATATATAAGTACCTAAATTTATAACCAAATATATATTTTTTTCAATCCTTACCCCAACCCTAACCCGAACCCACATTATATATACTGATTTTTTTATACATATTAATCTTTATTTATTTTTTGTTATGATCGGTATGAGTTGTTTTTGACATCACCCCTACTATATTAGTAGAGGCATTATGTTGGGTTTTTCCTTAATTGGAATACAGACATTAGTATATACAATGGAGTTTTCCTATAACGCCAATGTTTTATCGTTAATGTGTATACAAAAATGTTTTTTTAATGCAGGTTTCTGAGTAAACTAAGAGTTTTTAGGATAGTCTAAACATAGCTCTACAAAGCATTTGCAGTCAAAACAACATAGCTTTGATTTGATTGCTACAACTACAGTGAGAAAGGGAGACAAATCAGAACCAACGAAACAAGGTGTAATCACATCAGTGTTCAGGACTCTCAACCATTGCTTCTCGCTTGATTTTTTTTAGATATATCTAGTGAAAGGCTATCTATCTATCTATATATCTATAATCTGTCAATCTAACTATCTGTCTATCTATCTATCTATCTATCTATCTAGTTCTCAATCTATCTGTCTGTCTCTATGCATCTATCTATCTATCTATCTATCTATCTATCTATCTATCTATAATCTGTCAATCTATCTGTCTCTTCTATTATCTATCTATCTATCTATCTATCTAGTTCTCAATCTATCTGTCTGTTTCTATGTATCTATCTATCTATCTATCTATATATCTATCTATCTATCTATCTATCTATCTATCTATATCTGTCAATCTAACTATCTGTCTGTCTCTCTGTGTCTGTCTATTGTACTATCTATATATCTATCTTTCTATCTTTATCATCTATCTATCTATTTCTCAATCTGTCTGTCTCTCTGTATCTATCTATCTATCTATCTATCTATCTATCTGTCTATCTCTGTCAATCTAACTATCTGTCTGTCTCTCTGTGTCTGTCTATTGTACTATCTATCTATCTATCTATCTATCTATCTCTATCATCTATCTATCTATTTCTCAATCTATCTGTCTGTCTCTCTGTATCTATCTATCTATCTATCTATCTATCTATCTATCTGTCTGTCTGTCTGTCTCTCTGTGTTTGTCTACTGTATCTATATATCTATGTATGTATCTATCTTTTATCTATCTTTTATCTATCTATCTATAATCTATCTTTCTTTCTCTCTGTCTATCACATCCTGCCATTATAATGTTAAATTATTCCAATACTTCCTCGTCTGTCTGTAGTCTAGAGGGACAGCATCAGACATTCCTGAGTATGTACTGTATGTATATTGACTAAAGATTATGATTTTAAGAACAAATAGTTCTGGTTCAAATGCAGCGTATGAAACTACATTTCATTGTGCATCTTTTCTGAGACAAACAAATAAGGATATTACACCCTTAAGAGGTGCGCACATGTAATATGCTGCTAGTAATGAAGACAGTCCAGAAAGTAGGTGGTAGATTCTGTGATCGGCGGCTCTCCCAAAAAAATGTAGTCAAATCAGAATCCTGTGGAAACAGAAAGGAGGCGCCTCATAAAGCAATATCATCAAACATAGGCACAAGGAAGGACAGACAATTGCCAACTCACATAGGTACAGGCACTCCCAGCGCCATAAACAACGAGCAGGGACCTCTTAGTCGCCGGACAGACTCACTCCTGATATTCAGCAGTAGGTCACGTTGGCGTCCACCAATCAGGATACTGACTCAGAAGACATCAGGCAAAGTATCCCAGGTGAAGACACCAATCAACAGGAGCCAAGAGGGGATGTGTCAAAGGCCATGAATCTCCTCGTACAAACTAATACCCAGACATTAGTATATACAATTGAGGTTTCCTATAATGCCAATGTTTTATCGTTAATGTGTATACAAAAATAATCTCTATACTGATTAGTTGGTTTAATATAACATACTATATGCACTCTGTATTTGGTTATATATTTAGGTACTTATATAAACATTGTTTAGTACTTATAAATGTTTTTTACATCATTGTTACGATCACTGATTTACATCTTATGATTGTTTTTAGAGGCAGTGCTTCCACCGTAGGTGTGCTGCTAGATCGATCTGTGATTGGTCTAAGGGTAGTACAAATAGAGCAAGGGGTTTTATTTTATGTTGGCCGAGAAATGCGTTGTTGGCCCTTTATTTGTTTTAATAAACAGTTTTTACATTCACCCCTGGTCTGGGTATGTGTTTGTACAAGGAGATTCCACACCCCCTCTTGGCTCCTGTTGATTGGTGTCTTCACCTGGGATACTTCGTCTGACATCTTCGGAGTCAGTATCCTGATTGGCGGATGCCATACCACGTGACCTACTGCTGAATATCGGGAGTGAGTCTGTCGGGTGACTAATAGGTCCTGGCTCATTGTTTATTGTGCTGGGAGTGCCTGTACCTATGTGAGTTGGCAATTGTCTGTCCTAATTTGTGCCTATGTTTGATGATATTGCTCTATGAGGCGCCTCCTTTCTGTTTCCACAGGATTCAGATTTTTCTGAGACAAACTATATTTTTTTAATTTCGTCATGATAACAATTCCATTGATAGCAGCGATGAGCAACATGCATATTCCTGGGTTCCATAGCAACCAATAAAACACCTACAGCTTAGTAGGGTTATAATATTATTTTAACAGATAAACAGGATACAATAAAACATCTAAGTGTTTGTTAAATTCATGCAAATAATATGTGTATATATATATATATATATATATACACACTGTATGTACATATACATATATTATTATTATTATTATTATTATTATTTTAATACATTGGCACCTTTGCTCCCTTTGTAGCATACAAATTACATTAGGTAGCACTGTGTTAATAAAAATAAACAATTTTTTTTTTTACAAAATAACAATCCTTGTTGTTTGGGGCATGGGTTACGGCATGCCCAGGCTTCAGGGATAGGCACAGACAAAGACTGTGGCGGACATTTTCCAAAGTACAGACCTTATTGAACGACACCAAGGTACATTTGAAATTAAAAACATTATTTTATAGTGCTTGGTGTTATTATACTGATGCAGATACCACTGATTCTATAACCAGCCCTCCTCTGGCTATACCCATGTGCCAGTGTCACTACTGTGTCTTTGTATAGTGCTGGGTGTTATTATACAGATGCAGATACCCCTGATTCTATAGCCAGCCCTCCTCTGGCTATACCCATGTGCCAGTGTCACTACTGTGTCTTTGTATAGTGCTGGGTGTTATTATACTGATGCAGATACCACTAATCCTATAACCATTCCTCCTCTGGCTATAACCATGAGCCAGTGTCACTACTGTGTCATTATATAGTGCTGGGTGTTATTATACTGATGCAGATACCACTGATCCTATAACCAGTCCCTCCTCTGGCTATACCCATGTGCCAGTGTCTCTACTGTGTCATTATATAGTGCTGAATGTTATTATACTGATGCAGATACCACTGATTCTATAACCAGCCCTCCTCTGGCTATATGCATGTGCCAGTGTCACTACTGTGTCTTTGTATAGTGCTGGGTGTTATTATACAGATGCAGATACCACTGATCCTATAACCAGCCCCTCCTCTGGTTATACCCATGTGCCAGTGTCACTACTGTGTCTTTGTATAGTGCTAGGTGTTATTATACTGATGCAGATACCACTGACCCTATAACCAGCCCTTGTCTGACTATACCCATGTGCCAGTGTCACTATTGTGTCTTTGTATAGAGCTGGGTGTTATTATACAGATGCAGATACCACTGATCCTATAACTAGCCCCTCCTCTGGCTTTACCCATGTGCCAGTGTCACTACTGTGTCTTTGTATAGTGCTGGGTGTTATTATACTGATGCAGATACCACTGACCCTATAACGGTTCCAGCCCTCATCTGGCTATACCCATGTGCCAGTGTCACTAGTGTGTCTTTGTATAGAGCTGGGTGCTATTATACAGATGCAGATACACATCCAGTATTTCACTCAGGCTTTATTTATTCCACAACTTATCACCCAATATCGCTAGCAGTCTCTTGACAAGCCACTAACTTTATTTACACTACATTTTTTTCCTTCCTATTATTTAATCAGAAAGAAAAGATATACTAAGGTTGTGGCGGACACCTTGCCTATGGTGTATGTGGTGTATGGACACCTTGCCTATCCTTGCCAGGCTTCTCTGGCAAAAAGGAGCTAAAATTGTTGCCATTGAGGGTATGTGGAGTAGCAGATTTTCCAAAGCTGAGAGCAATGGGTCTCACATGAACCATTCTTAACCCCTTAACGACTGTGAAGTACCATGTGCGTCACCGGTCCTTAAGGGTTTTCTATTTTATAATAGCGCAAGTGGCTGGACCACGCTATTATACCCTCCCTCCTCCCTTCTTGACACCAGAAATAGCACGGTCTAGCCGCTGGCAACGCTATTAATTGCACAATCTCCATAGAAAGACCAATGATGTACAGGGTACATGACTAGTCTTTAGGGGTTAAATATTCAAATGTAGCCAATGTTTTAATTTATCAGTGATTTTGTTGTTTGATAAATATAAACACATTCGCTATTTTCAACCATGCTCTGATATATGCATAATAAAATAAGATTTAAGTATCCCTTTTAATATGCCCTTTCTATCACTTCCATTCCTTCTGAGGCTACTTCAGGAAACATAATGACATTTTCAACTGGAGAGAATGTGATATGAGTTCTGTAAGGTTTATGCAAGGTCTTTAGTAAAGTAAAAAACATGCATTGTAGTTATGCGGCTGTGGGGTGTGTCAGCTGGGTGTACAAGATAACAAAGCATGTTCTGTGGCACAAACTGCTGTCACTTTATCTGCTCTGTGTACTGCATTAATCAACATCTTTCCTTAAACAGTAACACTAAGTTCCTAGCTGACAGTGTAGGCCTCCTAATAAATACAACTGAAAGGTTATGTTTGTGCTAGCTCTGCATATCATTAATTACTACTGACATCATAACTGTTACATCATAGACAGGGACTGACATGACCACCAATCAAATACTCCTTTATCCAGTACAAAATATATGAAATATTAATCCACTAGCAAAATATCACAGCCCTGAGGTATAAATGGCGGCAATAATGCCTGTGCTGGAGTGTTGCAGGCAACTTTGTCACAAACTCCTGTTAACACCTTAGGTACAAGAAAGAGTACCAATGTATTGCTTTGTAAGGATTTAATTGCAGCCCTAATCAAAACACAAATCATAACCATAACCCCAACCTTAGATTATCCGCTTCCATAACATTCTAGAATACTTGAGATCTTTGTACACAAGTGTGCATGAGAGAGTGTTTGGGGATCATATTGTGACTGTATGAAACACAGCAAAAGTATAGACAATTATAATATCTCCCAGGAACATCTACTTTACACCATTTAGACTGGTGGTGTACAAGTCTAGTCCTCAAGGGCCATAGACCACACTGAATTTCAGAGTCCGCCTCTTTCAGCAAAGTTAATTCAGCCAAGTTCACCCAGACTAATTATTTTCAAAGCAATTTATTGACCTAGATATCAAAAATTGGAAACCCTTGTACAAAAGTGCTAACCCAATACAGCCCTGAAAAGTATACGTATTGTAGAACAGATTTACCAGTGTGCATTGCCATCTATGGCCAGATTACAAGTGGAACGCTAAATATTGCTTTCATGGAAGCGATATTTGTGCTCCACTGTGTAATACCAGCGCACGCTAATGTGTCAGCCATGTGCGCTGGTATTCCAAGTTGTCAGCCATGTGCTAATGTGCGCTGGTATTACAAGTTGTCAGCCATGTGCTAATGTGCGCTGGTATTCCAAGTTGTCAGCCATGTGCTAATGTGCGCTGGTATTACAAGTTGTCAGCCATGTGCTAATGTGCGCTGGTATTACAAGTTGTCAGCCATGTGCTAATGTGCATTGGTATTACAAGTTGTCAGCCATGTGCTAATGTGCGTTGGTATTACAAGTTGTCAGCCATGTGCTAATGTGCGCTGGTATTACAAGTTGTCAGCCATGTGCTAATGTGCGCTGGTATTACAAGTTGTCAGCCATGTGCTAATGTGCATTGGTATTACAAGTTGTCAGCCATGTGCTAATGTGCGTTGGTATTACAAGTTGTCAGCCATGTGCTAATGTGCGCTGGTATTACAAGTTGTCAGCCAACGGAGTTAGACAAAGGAGTAGACAAAAGATATAAGTACTTTCAAATTCAAACAATTAAATGTAAACATGCTACACTTTCTAATGTCTGCTTTAACCTTTTCCTCTCTTCTCTTTAAAGTCACAGCTCTTCCATTCACAAACAGCACTCAGAACATTCATATTTCTCCTTCCCTTCTACCTTCCCCCTCTACAACACACATGAACTTTATTCCTATCTCACATCCCTCAGCCAGCCATGCTTTACTGATCCTAAACTTAAACACTCACATAAGACACATTCTCATCTCCTTTCACTCACCATCTTTCTTCTTCTTGCAGCTGGGGATGTCTCGCCTAACCCAGGTCCACCCTCTGCTTCCCTAAGATCACTACCCCAAATGACACCTCATACACCTTGCACACGTAACCCTCTAAACCTCATTAACTGCACCTCTATTAGTACACCCCAATTCTCGTGTGCCCTTTGGAATGCACACTCGCTATGCAATAAGCTTACATCTATTCACAACCTATTTATTTCACGTTCACTTAACCTGTTAGCCCTCACTGAAACTTGGCTTTCCTCCTCTAACACAACTGCTGTAGCCTCTCTGTCCTATGGCGGCCTGCACTTCAGTCACACTTCCAGGCCTGGAGACAAACAAGGAGGAGGAGTAGGAATTCTCCTGTCTCCACACAGTACCTTTCACTGCATTCCTTCACCCCCCTCTCTTTCCTTTTCATCTTTTGAAGTTCACGCTATCCGCCTCTTCTCCCCTATAGCTCTTCGTGTTGCAGTTATCTATCGGCCCCCTGGCCCAGCATCACAATTTCTGGACCACTTTGAAGCCTGGCTTCAACATTTTCTCTCTTCTAATGTCCCTTCTCTCATCTTAGGGGACTTCAACATACCCCTTGATAAGCCTAACACACCTGCTGCCTCTAAACTTCTATCCATTACCACCTCCTTAGGCCTGTCCCAGTGGACAACATCTCCAACACACTGTGAAGGCAACTCCATAGACCTGGTCTTCACAAATCTCTGTGCTGTTTCCAACTCCCTTAACTTCCCATTTCCTCTCTCTGACCACCATCTATTAACTTTCTCTCTCACTCTACCTGCTACATCTTTGCAAGCCCCCAAAAAACTGCTACCTCACGGGAATTTAAATGACTTGGATCTCACAGACTTTTCCACTCAACCGAGTCCTCTGCTCTCTGACATTTCATCCCTCTCTTGTCCAACCGTCGTGACTCTACAGTATAATTCGGCACTAAAATCAACACTTGACAAAACTGCACCCTCCACTCTTCGACGTACATCAATCACTTGACGGCAACCGTGGCACACTAAACAGACCAGATATCTTCAGCGATGCTTACGGGCCGCTGAACGGCAGTGGAGGAAATCACGCACCTTTGCTGGTGATTTCCAACATTATACATTCACCCTTAAGTCCTACAACTCTGCGCTCAGCCTGGCAAAACAAGTCTATTTCTCCTCCCTCGTGTCATCTCACTCATCCAACCCCAGAAAACTGTTCTCAACCTTTAACTCCCTTCTACGTCCGCCTGCCCCCCCGCCCACTACCAACCTCACTGCTCAAATTATTGCTGATCACTTCAAAAATAAAATTGACACCATTAGAAAAGAGATCTGCACCTCGCACCCTGCACACCCAGCAATCCTACCCACCCCTTCTATTAAAAAAAATCTATGCTATTTCCCTCCTGTAACAGAGGAAGAAGTCTCTGCACTCCTATCCTCGGCTCATCTCACAACCTGCCCACTTGACCCTATTCCTTCACGACTTATTCCCCCTCTCTCTGCTTCACTAACCCCTACCCTAACTCATCTCTTTAACCAGTCCCTCACTGCTGGCACATTTCCTGACACATTCAAGCATGCGTCAATCATACCAATCCTAAAAAAGCCCTCGCTTGACCCCTCCACGCCTTCTAACTATCGACCGGTCTCCTTACTTCCCTTTGCTTCAAAATTATTGGAACAACTAGTCTATAATCGGCTGACTCGATTTCTCACAACTAACTCCTTACTTGATCCACTACAATCTGGTTTCCGCCCTAAACACTCAACAGAAACTGCTCTTGCTAAAGTAACAAATGACCTGTTATCAGCCAAAGCAAAAGGCCATTACTCATTACTAATTCTTCTTGACCTGTCCGCAGCTTTTGACACAGTTGACCATCCTCTGCTCCTAAAAATACTACATTAATTTGGCATCCGAGACAGAGCCCTCTCCTGGTTTGCATCATATCTTTTCAGTTTCCTTTAACAACGTATCTTGTGATCCTATGCCTCTCTCAGTTGGAGTACCGCAAGGCTCTGTCTTGGGCCCCTTGCTTTTCTCTCTTTATACATCCTGCCTTGGAAAACTTATAGCCTCCTTTGGATTCCAGTACTACCTATATGCTGATGATACCCAAATCTACCTTTCCTCTCCTGATATCTCTCCTTCTTTACTCAACCTGATTTCTGACTGCCTCTCTGCAATTTTCTCTTGGATGTCTTCACACTACCTCCAACTCAATCTGTCCAAAACTGAGCTGCTTCTTATTCCCTCCTCTTCGAGACATCCAACACCTGACATTTCTCTGATGGTTGGAGACTCTATTCTCAACACCTCACCAAATCCTGCCGGTCACACCTACGCAACATTTCCAGAATTCATCCCTTCCTTACTCAAAATACTACAAAAATACTTATTCATTCCCTCATCCTGTCACGAATTGATTATTGCAATCTACTCTTAAATGGCCTTCCAAAACACTGCCTCTCCTCCGTCCAATCTATTATGAATGCTTCTGCTAGACTCATCCACCTAAGCCGACGATCTACATCAGCTGCTCCACTCTGCCAGTCTCTACACTGGCTCCCCATACACTCCAGAATACAATTTAAAGTATTAGCCCTAACCTACAAAGCACTCAACAGTCTAACTCCCAACTATATCTCCTCTCTCATCGTGAAATACTCCCCATCCCGTCCTCTTCGATCAACCTCTGACCTACGTCTCTACACTCCTGTTATCTCTACATCCCACTCCCGCCTCCAAGACTTCGCACGTGCTGCTCCTTTCCTCTGGAACTCTCTACCCTGCTCCATCAGACTGTCTCCAACCTTGTATAGCTTCAGAAGATCCTTGAAAACCCACCTATTCAGAGAGGCTTACCATCTCTCCTCCATCCCGCATCCGAACCAAGCTAATACATGTACATGAACTGCCTGACTCACTGCTGCAAATACAACCAATGTAACAAGCTACCCCAACCTTATGTCTCTGCACCCTAAACCTATAGACTGTGAGCTCTCCGGAGCAGGGCCCTCTTCCTCCTGTGCTAGATTTGTTTAGTCTTGTTATGTTTTGTATTGTATCACAAATCTTTGTCATTGTATACCCCTATCATTGTACCCAGGGCTACGGAATTTGGCGGCGCTATACAAATAAATGATAATAATAATAATAATGTGCTAATGTGTGCTTGTATTACAAGTTGTCAGCCATGTGCTAATGTGCACTTGTATTACAAGTTGTCGGCCATGTGCTAATGTGCATTGGTATTACAAGTTGTCAGCCATGTGCTAATGTGCGTTGGTATTCCAAGTTGTCAGCCATGTGCTAATGTGCGCTTGTATTACAAGTTGTCAGCCATGTGCTAATGTGCGCTGGTATTACAAGTTGTCAGCCATGTGCTAATGTGCGTTGGTATTACAAGTTGTCAGCCATGTGCTAATGTGCGCTGGTATTACAAATTGTCAGCCATGTGCTAATGTGTGCTTGTATTACAAGTTGTCAGCCATGTGCTAATGTGCGCTTGTATTACAAGTTGTCAGCCATGTGCTAATGTGCTCTTGTATTACAAGTTGTCAGCCATTTTCTAATGTGCGCTGGTATTACAAGTTGTCAGCCATGTGCTAATGTGCGTTGGTATTACAAGTTGTCAGCCATGTGCTAATGTGTGCTTGTATTACAAGTTGTCAGCCATGTGCTAATGTGCGCTTGTATTACAAGTTGTCAGCCATGTGCTAATGTGCGCTGGTATTACAAGTTGTCAGCCATGTGCTAATGTGCGCTGGTATTACAAGTTGTCAGCCATGTGCTAATGTGCGCTGGTATTACAAGTTGTCAGCCATGTGCTAATGTGCGCTGGTATTACAAGTTGTATGTATATGATTATATACAGTACTGTACATATATATTTATGTGTTAATATGTGTATTTAACACATAAATATGTATGTATATAAGCATATAAATATATATTTACTGGGAACACACAGTTCCCGTAGACCGCAATATAAAGGCACTTTTCAGTGCCGTTTTTTTTCTAACACCCCCCTCCCGCCAACTTTACCCCCAAAATGCTGCCTAGTGCAGTTATTTTATTAAAAAATAAAGATGCTGCTATCTTTATTTTGTAATAAAATACACTACTAGACTGTATTTTGGGGGCATTTGGGGCACATTTATAAAATTAACCAGAGATCTGATCTCTGGTTAATTTTATAAGCGCTAATTGCTACCGCGAGCATATGCGATAATTTAGTGCTCCACTTTTAATCTATCCCTATCTCTTTACACATACTGCCCCACCATGCTGCATAGGCACCACAATCACATACACATAAATACATGTACACACTGACATACACTCATGTAAACACATAGACATGCATTGATACACAAAAAAATGTTGTATCTCCTTTACACTGGCTTCTTTATACTTGGTGGTATTTTTTCAGCTATACTTCCTATAATTTTTGGAGTGCCTTATGTTTTCTAGCAATTTGATTCTAATGGATATCCTGTGTACTGACTTTGTCTAGAGTCTCCAGCTTTACTAGTTTTCTCTACTGGACTTCAGATTGATGTTTGCTTTTTACCAGACTCTGACCTGAACTGACTATGAGATTGCTTGTTGGAAGAATTGTACTTCTGCTGGTTTAAACTTCTACTGCGGTTTTGACCTTTGGCCTACTTGACCCTTCTTCCTGCTGCTCCTGGGTAATATTGATTGTGACTAAACATAAAAGTGGGCCCACAGAGGTTGCTAAAGGTCAGTTTGGAACCCATGTGCACATTTACAGGCTCTGGATGCCAAACGCCAGCTGTGTTTGCTTCATCTGGAGGTTGCTCCGCTTTAAAGGGACATTCCAGTCAAAATTGATATGCACATAGATGAATTGCATCTTTGAATAGAAACATGTTTACAATATACATACATTAGCAAAAATGCTTCTAGTAAAAGTTATTACTGTTTTAGTGTTACCATTTTTCTCTGCACGTGCACATGAGGTATAGATAGATATTCTCAGTGAACCAGCATTTTAAATACTGCAGCTGCTCAGAGCAACAGTGAGGCTTGTATTATGTCAGCAATTAACAAATTGAGTCCTTACCAGATGGTACAAGATGGGCTCTCTGAGCAAGTGCTGTGTTTAAAATACTGGTGCACTGTGCATACTAAAATGCACTCTTGCTATTATTTATATTGCAAAAATGTTTCTAAGCAAAATTGAAATGTATCCGTGTCCATTCCAATTTTGGCTAGAAGGTCCCTTTAACATCTACACTTGAATCTGACAGTGCAACTGCTCCTGCTCATACTATTCTCACTCAATGACAACAAGAGAGAGAACAATTGCAATGCACCATTATTAATAGAGCTTTTGTGTATTATACTTCTAATCCTGCACCTTCCAATCATTTAACAGCAGAGGAAGAACCTTTGGACTTGATCTTTATATGTCTGTCAGAATCTAAAATCTTACTATGCTAAACACTAAACCTGTTCTTTTACAATAGCTTTAAAGAACATTTGTGATTCCCAGACTGGAAAAAGTGACTGCGAACTGAAGGAGAAAAGTCCAGCTAAGCATTTCTGCCAGGTCTTGGACATTTCATTTACCCGAATGAGCCTCAATTCTTCAAGCTCATGAACAATTAATGGCCAAGCACTTGGTTCTGTATGGTAGAACTGAGTATGGTAGAACTGAGTATGGTAGAACTGAGTATGGTAGAACTGAGTATGGTAGAACTGAGTATGGTAGAACTGAGTATGGTAGAAATGAGTATGGTAGAACTGAGTATGGTAGAACTGAGTATGGTAGAACTGAGTATGGTAGAAATGAGTATGGTAGAAATGAGTATGGTAGAACTGAGTATGGTAGAACTGAGTATGGTAGAACTGAGAGTGCCTTGATACAATTTAGGGTCTCTGCTTTAAACACTACACATTGTTTAACTAATCAAATCTCCTTTAGAACTGGACAACATACTGCATATATTTCCAATTGTTTTGGGTTTAAAAAGCCCTTAAAGGGACATGAAACTCAAACTTTTCCTTTCATTATTCAGACAGAGTATGCGATTTTAAACAACTTTCTGATTTACTTCGGTTATCAAAATGTTGTTGTTCTCTTAGGTATCTTTTGTTGAAAAGCAGGGCCATAAACTCAGGAGCGTGCACATTTCTGGAGCACTATATGGCAGTAGTTCTGCAAGAATGTTATCCATTTGCAAAAGCACTAGATGGCAGCACTATTTCCTGCCATGCAGTCTCCAGCCACCTACCTCGGTATCTTTTTAACAAAGAATAACAATGGAACAAAGCAATTTTGATCAAATAAGTTTTTTTGAAACTTGTAATACGAACGAACCCAACTAGCTATAAAAATCTTAACTCTAGTGGAGTTTTTGCGATTGCGAAAAAAAATACAGCACCACTTGTAATCCAGCCCAGAGATTGAGGCCTAATAATTAAAGGGAAATGAAACCCAAAACATTTCTTTCATGATTCAGACAGAGCATACCATTTAAAAAAACTTTCCAATTTGCTTCTTTTGTGCTAGAGTTAACCCAAATAGCGCGAAAAACCTAACTTAATTTCCCCCTTGCACGTGCATGTATTCCCCCCATAGAGGTCAATGGAGAAAAAAAGGTGGAGAAAAAAAGGTGGAAAAAAAAAAACACCTAACACCCGAGATCGCGAAAACCCCATTGCATTTTCGCATTCCCCTTAGAAGTCAATGGAGAGGAAAAAATTGTTGAAGAAAACACCCATCGCGCATACAACATAGCATATTCGCATTAGCAAATGTGAAATATTTACAGTAAATACATAGGGGCCTATTTATTAAAGGTGTTGCTGACCTGATCTGACAGTGCGGATCAGGTCCGCAAGACCTCGCTGGATGCGGAGAGCAACGCCGCCCCCTGCTGACCAGCAGGGAGGTGTCAATCAACCCGATTGTACTCGATCGGGTTGATTTCCGGCGATATGGAGCAGCGGTCTTTAGATACTGTATATATATATACATACATATACATCTTTAGCAATGTGTATGTATGTGTCTCAATGTTAAAGCCATTTGCCTGCCTTTTTTTTTCTAACACGAGACCTCATATCTTTGATCCCTTAAAACTTTTTTGTGCAATATTTTTTATTAGACCGTGTTACTATGAGTATAAGTGTACTTTGTAATGTATTTTTGAACAGTTAACCACAGCTCTGAGCTTGCGGTAAGGATTGAAGCGTAAATGGTGATTGCGCTAGTGCAATTGTGATTTCGCTCAACTTGTAATAGGGCAATGAAAATAGCTTGCAGAAACGCGATTACGCTAGCGCAAAACCGTTTGCGTCTCACTTGTAATCTAGCCCTCTGTCTTTGCTTTCAGCTGTCTCTTACCTCCCTCCTGCATGTTCTGAGTATGCTGATGTTTTTTTCACCTAAAGGAGCTGATTCACTACTTTCCCGCTGTTCCTACGATTTTCAGATCAATCTTTTACTTAACACTCAGAGATGAGTTGAAAACAACCTTTAACACATTATGAAAATCTTGTTAGGCTTTTGGCTTGTGTAATGCCCTGCTGTGTTCCAGGCGTTTATTAAAGGGACACTACGATTCTTTCTTTTCAGCTTACCCTCCCTATTTAACCTTGATAAGAGTGATCAGATAAAGGAACAGGCTTTTTTAGGTAGCATAACTTGCGACAACAATTACTATAATGAAACTAAAAATGTAATGATATTTTGTGACCTAATAAATGAATTTGTTACTGAACATATTGAAAATATACATTTTTTTTCCCAAATGCCTGAATTAACATTCTAAACATGAATGTTCAGTCCTACAGTGATGCATAGATAACCATCTAAATGCCAAGCTCAAAAACACATTTTTTTAGAAAAAAGAGAATTTCCTTTTTGAAATATGTTCTTTCCCAATGGTTTTAAAAGGGATCTGCACTGCAGACATGGATTGGCCACAATCTAATACTCTGAAGAGTACAATGTTTTTTTAGGTTTGATAATGACGTATTAATTCAAATTTATATGGAAATTAGATTTTTGCACCTACCACAGCACACACTAAAGAAAGCAGCAATTGCAAAACTTGATCTACTGACTCTGTGGGGCCTATTTACTATGGTGCGAGCGGACATGATACGATATAGCGGATCATGTCTGCTGCACATCGATAAATGCAGACAGCGTACACTGTCGGCATTTATCATAGCACCAGCAGTTCATGTGAACTGCTGGTGCAATGCCGCCCCCTGCAGATTCGCTGCCAATCGGCCGCTAGCCGGGGGTGTCAATCAACCTGATCGTTGCAGGCGGACAGGTTATGGAGCATACAGAGCTTGATAAATATGCCCCTATATATGGATTTCACCCTATAAAGGGCTAAATTATGAGTGAAGTGCTAATTTAACGTGCGCCTGTAAAAGGGCAAATTTGCCCAATTACAGGCGCACGTTAAATAACCAGCCATTACAAGTGGCTGGTTAATACTACCGCAAGCTCGCAGTAGCACTTTGCGCTAAAATTCATTAACCAGATATCAAATCTTTGGTTATTTAAAAAAAAAAAAAATGTCCCTCAATTTCCCCCAAAATAAAGTTGACGGTTCCTTTTAGAAAATGAAAAATAGTAGCATCTTTATTTTTTTTATAAAACAACTGCATGAAGCAGTTATAAGGGGTTAGAGTAAAGCGATGTGGGCTGCTAAAAAAAAGTGCTTTTACATTGAGGTCTATGGGGAATGTGTTTTCTCTATAAAATATAAATATATATGTATATTAGGGCTGGGCGATATGGGTAAAAAAGAAAATCATGATTTAAAAAAATAAAAAAAAAATAACGATTTTTTAAAAAAAAAAAAACACGATTTTTTTAAAAAAACAACATGATTGCGATTTAATCGCGATTTTATTAAAAATTACTATAACACCTTCATTTTTCAATAAAACGTTTATTTAACACTACAGAATCTTACTGTACATGTTTCTCAATGTCCAATACACTCTTGGAGCATAAAAATACAAACCACAAAATAGTTAAAATAAAATTAGCTACCTGTGCTGTGGTTACATAGATAGTATAAAGTCCCTTTATCTAACAGTACACTACAGAATCTTACTGTACATGTTTCTCAATGTCCAATGCACTCTTGGAGCATAAAAATACAAACCACAAAAGAAGTTAAAAAAAAAAAAAAAAGGTCAGTAAGGCACTATAAAGTATTTGTACAATACTCACTTCATTGCTCACGCTTGTGAGCTGTCCTACCGCCACACCACTGCTTGACCACCCCCACACTACTCCCAGACAACTCCCACACAATCTCTTCCAAAATGTCCGTTTCGCAGTCATTCTCAGGTCCACCCACGGCCGCACACTGGTCTGCCACTCTAAGGATTTGTAAAAAAAAAAATTTAAATTGCGTACTCTCGCGGTTTTAAAACCGCGGTGATTAATCTCGGTTTAAAACCGCATCTGCAATTAATCGTGCAGCCCTAATGTATATGCTTATATACATATATACACTCAGCGGCAGTTGTGTGGACGAAAATGCCTTGTTGATGTCAGAGGTCAGAAGAGAAAGGCCACAGTAACTCAAATAACCACTCGTTACAACCAAGGTATGCAGAATACCATCTCTGAATGCACAACACGTTGAACCTTGAAGCAGATGGGCTACACCAGCAGAAGACCACACCGGATGCCACTCTTGTCAGCTAAGAACAGAAAACTGAGGCTACAATTCACACAGGTTAACTAAAATTGGACAGCAGAAGATTGGAAAAATGTTGCCTGGTCTGATGGCACAAACAACATGAAAGATGGATCCATCCTGCCTTGTATCAACGGTTCAGGCTGGTAGTGGTGTAATGGTGTGGGGGATATTTTCTTGGCATACTTTGGGCCCCTTGAACATTGTATAAAACGCCACTGCTTACCTGAGTATTGTTGCTGACCATGTCCATCCCTTTATGACCACAGTGTACCCATCTTCTGAAGGCTACTTCCAGCAGGATAATGTACCGTGTCACAAAGTTTAAATCATCTCAAACTGGTTTCTTGAACATGACAATGGAGCCGATTTACCAATGTCTGGCGGACATGATATGCTGTAGCGTATCATGTCCGCCACACATCACTGAATACCGACAGCATACGCTGTCGGCATTTAACATTGCACAAGCAGTTTTTGTGAACTGCTTGTGCAATGCCGCCCCCTGCAGATTTGCGGTCGATTGGCCGCTAACAGGGGGTATCAATCAACCCGATTGTATGCAATCGTGCGGATTGATGTCTGCAGCCTCAGTGGCAGCGGATAAATTAAGGAGCAGCGGTCTTAAGCTTGCTGCTTCTTAACTGTTGTTTCTGGCAAGCCTGAAGGCTCGCACGGAAACAGGAGCATCAGGGGCCATTTGGCCCTTGATAAACCGGCCCCAATGAGTTCACTGTACTCCAATGGTCCCCACAGTCACCAGATCTCAATCCAATAAAGCACCTTTGGGATGTGGTGGAACAGGAGATTCCCATCATGGATGTGCAGCCGACAAATCTGCAGCAACTGCGTGATGCTATCATGTCAATATGGACCAAAATGTCTCAGAAATGTTTCCAACACCTTGTTGAATCTATGCCACAAAGAATTAAGGTAGTTCTGAAGGCAAAAGGGGGTCCAACCCCTGTACTAGCAAGATGTACCTATCAAAGGAGCTGGTGAGTATATATATATATATATATATGTCTATATATGTGTACATATGTATTTATGTATTTACAAACATATATACACATATAAACACATAAATACATATGTATACATTTATAGATATATTTATAAATGTGTACATATGTATTTATGTATTTATATGTTTATATATGTATTTACAAACATATATACACATATAAACACATAAATACATATGTATACATTTATAGATATATTTATAGTGCATTGGAGCCCTATGCAGTTAAGTAGTTAATAAAGGTTTTAACTATGTATTAACTGTAAATATTTCACATTCCAATATTCTGTACATAGCAGAATATAGTCTATGTATTTCTAAATAGATATTCCTATATATATCTGTATATATCTATACCTATGTATAATTATGTATGCATATATATATATATATATATATATATATATATATATATATATATATATATATATATATATATATACTGTATATATAGGTATGGGTATATATTGTACCAAAATACCATCAGATATTTGTAAAAATATTTATTTATGAATAAATAGAACATATTCTGCTATGTGCAGAACATTGGAATGTGAAAGATTAATATTTTCATGTCAGTTAGCGCACATGAGAATATGCAATCGGGTTTGCGCGAGAGGAGTGTTTGTTCTATTGATTTCTATGGGGAATATGTGAACGCAACTCGCGGTATTCTAACCGCCTTTTTTTCCGCTCCTTGTGTTACCACGCAAGTGAAAACAGTTTACATTTAACTCATAATACAAGCGCAACCTGACGAGCGCAAAAAGCTTACTTCTAGTGCAACTAACGCTCGAGCAGAAGTGTTAATTAGCACTCCACTTGTAATATGGCCCTCTCTATTAAAGACACAATTTATAATTATTTTTTGTTCATGGGTATAGGACACAATGCCTCTATAGGAGGTGCGCAAATCATGACAGGAACAAGGTCGTGGAGATGGATAATAGTTTGCGGCAGCACTCTTGTAGTGATCGTGGATGAAGATTGAACCTGTAGGAACAGATGAAGAGGCGCCTCATAAAACAATATCGTCTGTACAGAGAGTACAGACTAGACACAGGATAAGCCCAAAAAGATGGATACTCACAAAAGGAGCGGTACTTAGCCAGTGCTAAACAAGACAGGGAAGGACCTCATAAATCGCCCCGACAGACTATCAGACCAAATGGACCAACAGCATGAAGCAGATATCCGCCGTCAGCAATCAGGAAACAGTAGTCCCTTGGAAGCCCAACGTTGCGTGTAGCAGGAATGCCTACTGAGGGAAGCGGGTCGATAGTAATGCCTCCGTAGAGGTGTAAGAGGTTCAATATCCCAAGAAATAATGGGTTAGAGCAAGAGCTAATATAAATTTCAAAAATTTATTAGCAACATCAAAGACCAGCAACGCGTTTCTCGACCATATAGGTCGTTTCTTCAGGCTGTATCTAACAGAGAAAGACTTGCTCTATTTAAAAGGTCTCTTGTCCAATCACAAAGGTGCATGAATACACACCCCACTCAGGGCTCCAATGATAACTCTCACCATAATGACGAGTGAACACACCCTTTTAAAATTAAATCGGGTTGATGTGTATACATGTCGCCAAAGGAAGGATCCGAACAATATAAATACATTTGCAGTTATAACAGCACATACAGATGATCACAGTATATAAAATATCTCCCAAAATCAACATACGTTAATCTTCACATAATAAAATACGATGTACAGATATATACTAGCAATATACAAAAAATTATTGCATACAATCCTTAAAGACAGTTGCCAGCAATTAGTAAAAGAAAAAAGAAAAATAATAGATAAATAGAATAAATGAAATATATTCAGAAAATGTAGAAATGCAAATAAATAAAATAATAAATTATGATTGGAAAATAGAACATGATAATACATAATAATGGAAGTGCAAACAGAAAATAAAACTAAAATATCACAAACTCTAAGTTGATATAGATGAGTAGAAAAAATAAAAGTAATAAAAAGAGAAATGTAAAAAATTAAAAATCCCCATTGATAGATGAAAATATATAAATACGTAGGCGTAGGCCCTATATTGAAACACCGTCCACAGCTCTAACTAGGGTGATATAGTTAAAAACATCAGGAGACCTATGACGGTTCAAAGAAATGAAGTCTAATAACAAATATAATAAATTGGTATAAAATGTTGAGGGAATAGAAAATCATAAACTAAGTCATCAGTGGGCCTAATCAATAAAAACTGAAATCACTAATATACAATCAACAAAAAATGAAAAATGGGCGGTAGAACTATGATAACGTCAGAAAAAATCATACCAGAGGGAGACCCACCGGGCACACTAATGGCCACCCAAAATTAGTGGAAGGCTGCCAAATCCACACTCAAATTGAGTCCACCAGGATGTAAACTCTTTAGAACGTGGATTCAGTAGGTCTCCCTCTGTCTGAGTCTAAAAAATCAGTTGTACAGGTGGGATTTGGGAATGTATTCAATGGGAACTACAGGGAAGCATTTGGTGTTACCATTTTGCTTATTATTACAGTGTATTGATAGACTGTGGAGTTTATAGTTGTTTTTCATATTACGTAGGTGTTCGGACCATCGAATACTCAGCCGTCTACAGGTGCAGCCTACATATTGGATCCCACAGACACATGATAGAAGGTATATTACAAAATTAAAAGCGTAAGAGATGCGGCCAATTATAGAATATGTCCATTTGGTAACATTGGACAGAAATATTTGTTAAAAACAGAGATAGATGTGGCGCTAAAGGCAGCACGGTATATACTAAAGATACGGCAAGAAAAAAACCTAATATTGATAATAACTGTTATACATAAATATGATAAAAATGATGATAAAAAACAATGATAAAAAACAAACAGCGGACTCAAAAGTTATTAATAAAATCTCAGAATCTTTATATTTGAAATTAATACTTTATATTTGAAATTGATACTTTAAAATCAATCAATAGCAAAAGTTAAAGGTACATAGGGATACACATAAAAAATGATATACAATAACACTAAATGAACCACCGGTGGTTTAATTTGATAATAAAAAACTGGTACTATCTAAAAAAGAGGAGCTGATTTCCCTTAAGCGTAAATCAATGTGGGTTAGGCTGAAATGTCCACTTAGCAAATGTTTGTCAAATATAGAAATCCAACAATAAAAAAGGATTTGATTTAGAAGGTCAAATGAGCAAAGAGACCCGTTAGTTTCTGTAGTAATTCAATGTATCCAGACAGTCACAGGAATCCCCAATCCAAGCTGACAAGTAATGAAAGTTAACTGATAATACCTTTTTTGCTGCAGGACAAATACCTCTGGGCAGGCTCTTTTTTAAGTTCAGAGACTCACCAGACACTTCGGTTGATTCCTGTATGTAGTGACCGGGTAGCTAAGTCCCTTCTCGCAGCTTTTTTCTGTTAGCCTGTCTGCCGTGGTGCTTCGTCGGCAAACGTTTGGCGTGTGACGTCAGGTCGAGCGTCACGTGGCTGAAATCCTCCAATCCGTGTGGGGATTCCCCGCTGTCGGTATTGCTGCGGGAAATTTGAAATCCGGACAATCTCAGAGCGCTCTGATGGATAGTGATAGTAGTTCAAAGTTGCATCTACGCGTTTCAGCCGTATACCGGCCTTTATCAAGATGATCAGTCCATAGTGAACTATCCTTTTATAGTGATTTCAATTTCCTGTTTATTTCTTTTTGGGTCATATCTTATTGGCTAGCCACCATTTGACCTTTAAAATATTGGAGAGATTTGAGTCGCAAATTATCTGTCCTTACCAGTTAACCCAATACTTGGTGCATTATATGCCTAAAATTATAAAGTAATCATATAAATGCTTAGACTTAACATTTCTATAATTATATGTAAAGTTCAACAGCCCATAATTTAATTTGTAATTCTTAAATATAATTTAAGAAAGTGCAAATAAATTTCTAAAACATAAATATTATTATTAATAAAAAAGTATATATACTATAATAAAGCATAAAGGCCACAGATGATTCTTAGACACACTTCACCCTAATATAAAGCAATATTAACTGACAAATCTCATGCAATATATTAATAAATAACCTATTTCATAAAAAATATATATGTACAAGATAAATATAAATATACAATGAATCCCTTTAATAAAAATCAAAGTTTTAATGTAAGTCTCCATAAATAACCAACATAGGAAAAAGTAATTTGTATTCTAAAATTAATGTGAAAACATATATAAAAGATACAAATTAATTTATATTCCATTAAAGTTTGATCTAGCTGATAATCTTATGTTAATTTGAGAATTTTGTTTTTAAAAGAATCTTATATTTAAAATATCATATATTTAAAAGTGGGGGGGGGGGGGAATTTTTATAGGTGCCCGTAAAACTAGCATAAGCTAATAGCTTATATTAATGTATAAATGGGTTCAAGTCTAGTTCTGCATTCAAACCATCCGGTACCAATGTGCCAAAATTAAAAATCAGTTCAGCTTCCTTGTATAAAATTAATCTTTCAAAGTCACCTCCCCTACCATCATGTTTAACCTTTTTTATACCCCACCAACTGAGCTCGCTAATATTGCTACTGTGATACTCTTTGAAATGTTTAGAAACAAAATGCCCCTCGAAACCATTTTTAATATTATTTATATGGTCTCTTATCCTATCCTTTAATTTCCTTTGGGTCTGACCTAGATACTGCTTTTTACAAGAACACTGGAGGAGGTAGATAACACCCTTATCACTACATCTGATTATATCCTTTATGGTGTGTCTGTAGTTTCTGGTGGTTGAACCGATTTCCTTTAGTTTTGTGCTGTGTTTACATGCTACACAGCTATAGCATGGAAAGAAACCTTTTATTTGAGACCCCATTAAGTCCACATCTATTGTGTTTCTGTTTCTTTTGTACATGCTAGGAGCTAACTCATTTTTCAAATTTTTTGCTTTGGTGTAGATTATATCTGGGTATTTCTTCACATGGTCTCCTAGTATGTGATCTTTTCTTATAAGGTGCCAGTGCTTATTTAAAATTGATTTTATATGGCTATGTTGGGCATTATACTTTGTAATAAAAGGTATGTTCAATTTCGGCACTTGGTCATTTTTCTGGATGCTTCTCTCTTTACCTCTAAGGAGTTCTTCCCTATCCCTCAACCTTGCTGTCTCAATTGCTTTATTGACATTATTTACTTCATATCCTTTATCCAGGAACTTATCTTTTAAGACTAAAGATTGAGTTTCAAAATCTTCTATGTTACTGCAGTTTTTTTTTATCCTAGTGAACTGGCTAGTAGGAATATTTTCTATCCATTTAGTTAAGTGACAGCTTTCCATGTGTACATAATTGTTAGCGTCTACTTTTTTGAAAAACGTCTTTGTATGGATTTTTTGGTCAATAATATTTATCTCTAGATCCAGAAAATGTAAGGATTTACTACTTATTTCACTTGTAAATTTCAAACCCAGACTATTTTGGTTAAGGTCTTCTAAGAATAGGTTGAGTAATTCACAATCACCATTCCAAATTATGAAAATATCATCTATAAATCTTTTGTAGGCTACCAAGTTCGCACCCCATGCTCCATTATAAATGAAAGACTCTTCTAGGTAACCCATAAAAATGTTGGCATAGCTGGGTGCGAACTTGGTGCCCATTGCAGTACCCTTTTGTTGTAAATAGTATTTCCCGTCAAAGATAAAATAGTTATTGGTTAAAATAAATTCAATACATTTAAAAAAAAAATGACACTGATCTGTTTTTAGATTTATATCCTTTTTTAGGAAGTGTTTTACTGCCAACAAGCCTAAATTATGTTCAATATTTGTGTATAAGCTAGTTACGTCACAAGTGACCATCAGATATTTATCATTCCAATCTATTTGGTTTAAAATATTCAGTAGATGTGTAGAATCTTTAAGATAGGCTGGCAGGTTAATTACATACTTCTGAAGGAATTGGTCAATATATTGGGATAAGTTGGAGGTTAATGAGTTAATTCCGGAAATTATGGGGCGTCCTGGTGGGTTAATGAGTGATTTATGGATTTTTGGCAAAAAGTAAAAAGTTGGGGTTCTGGGAAATTTTATTGTCAGAAAATTAAATTCCTTTAAATTTAATAAACCTTTGGATTGTGCTTCAGTCAAGATTGTATCTAGATTTTGCTTTTGTTTAATTATAGGATCGTTTAATAATTTCTTATAAGTATTCTTATCATCTAAAATTCTCGCAGCTTCCTTAAGATAATCCTTAGTATTCATTAAAACTACCCCCCCACCCTTGTCCGCCTGCTTTATAACAATATCCCTATTATTTCTTAAATCTTGGAGTGTTTTGTGTTCCTCTCTTGATAAATTAAAATTTATGTACTTACTCTTACCATCCCATTTTTCTAGATCTTTTTTGACTTTATTTTCAAACAGAGTTAAATTATCTCCTTTATCTTTAGTCGGGTAAAACTTTGATTTATTTTTCAAAGTAGTATGTTGGTAGCAGGGTGAAGTATCTCCATTAATCTTATTTTGTGACTGGCTTTCCAGGGGATTTTTTATAAAATATCTTTTGAGCGTTAGTTTTCTGATGTATTGGTTAATGTTGATTAGTGTTTCGAATTTATTTAGTTTTGTAGTTGGTGCAAAAGTCAAACCTCTACTTAAAACTTTTCCTTGTATGTTATTTAATTTAATATTACTTAGGTTAAAAATTCCCTCTGTATTTATCTTATCCTCATTTGTTTCTCCCTTTCGTCTGTTACCTCTTCCTCTTCTTCCTCTCTGTCCCTTTTTTCCCTTCTGAACTTTGCATTTGTTTTTTGTTCCACTTCTAAAAAATCCCTAGAGGTTCCTGGTCTATTAGAGGGTCCATTGTATCTATATTCAATGTCTGAATCAAGTCTTCTTCTTAAAGGGCTGAAGCTATTAGATGTGGGGATTCTCCAGTTAGTTTGTTGACTATTGTTTCTATAATTATTTGGGTTTTCATTTCTCTGAGGATAATTTCTAAAAGTATTCTGATTTCCGTTTCTCTGGGAATAATTATTATTTGAATATGTATAATGGTCTCTATTCCATCTATACTCCCTGTCTCTATTGTAATAATTCCCTCTATTGTATTGATAAGTATTTTGTCCCTGATTATTGTAATAGGGACCTGTTCTTCTATTCTCTGAATAGTTAGAACTGTGATTATGTCCATACTGTCTATTTTGATAAAGGTTATTTATTTCTCTATGATTCCCTTCATTATGATTATCTTTTTCTTTCTGTTTTTTCTGAAATACTTTGAGGTGATTTTTATTCGAATTTGTAGCTGTTTCTCTTGCTACTACAGGGTTAAAAGTATCTGATGTATCATTTGTATTTATGCTTTCGTTATATGTTAATTCTGTATTTGTTTGTGAATAATCCTGCTCGTCTCTATTCTTTTTCCTTAATTTCCTCTCAAGAATATCTTTATTTAACTTTTGTAAGTTTTGAATAATATCTTTCTGTTTTTCCTCGTATAATTTAGATTTTTTAGATGGATCAAGGCGTTTTTTAAAATCTTCCACTTTTAATTTACTCTCTTCCAAAGTTATCATTCTTGATTTTATAATGATATTCATTAGATTAATGGAAGCATTTTCTAATGTCTCATACCACTCAACAGATAGAAAATCTTGTAACTCAAAGTTACATTCCTTTTTTAAACGTAAACCTCTTGGCACAATCCAAGGCCTAGATTTAGAGTTCGGCGGTAGCCGTCAAAACCAGCGTTAGAGGCTCCTAACGCTGGTTTTGGGCGCCCGCTGGTATTTGGAGTCAGTGATTAAAGGGTCTAACGCTCACTTTTCAGCCGCGACTTTTCCATACCGCAGATCCCCCTACGCCATTTGCGTAGCCTATCTTTTCAATGGGATCTTTCTAACGCTGGTATTTAGAGTCGTTTCTGCAGTGAGCGTTAGAGCTCTAACGACAAGATTCCAGCCGCCTGAAAATAGCAGGAGTTAAGAGCTTTCTGGCTAACGCCGGTTTATAAAGCTCTTAACTACTGTACCCTAAAGTACACTAACACCCATAAACTACCTATGTACCCCTAAACCGAGGTCCCCCCACATCGCCGCCACTCGATTAAAATTTTTAACCCCTAATCTGCCGACCGCCACCTACGTTATACTTATGTACCCCTAATCTGCTGCCCCTAACACCGCCGACCCCTGTATTATATCTATTAACCCCTAACTTGCCCCCCACAACGTCGCCGCAAGCTACTTAAAATAATTAACCCCTAATCTTCCGACCGCAAATCGCCGCCACCTACGTTATCCCTATGTACCCCTAATCTGCTACCCCTAACATCGCCGACCCCTATGTTATATTTATTAACCCCTAATCTGCCCCCCACAACGTCGCCGACACCTACCTACACTTATTAACCCCTAATCTGCCGAGCGGACCTGAGCGCTACTATAATAAAGTTATTAACCCCTAATCCGCCTCACTAACCCTATCATAAATAGTATTAACCCCTAATCTGCCCTCCCTAACATCGCCGACACCTACCTTCAATTATTAACCCCTAATCTGCCGACCGGAGCTCACCGCTATTCTAATAAATGTATTAACCCCTAAAGCTAAGTCTAACCCTAACACTAACACCCCCCTAAGTTAAATATAATTTTTATCTAACGAAATAAATTAACTCTTATTAAATAAATAATTCCTATTTAAAGCTAAATACTTACCTGTAAAATAAATCCTAATATAGCTACAATATAAATTATAATTATATTATAGCTATTTTAGGATTAATATTTATTTTACAGGCAACTTTGTAATTATTTTAACCAGGTACAATAGCTATTAAATAGTTAAGAACTATTTAATAGTTACCTAGTTAAAATAATTACAAATTTACCTGCAAAATAAATCCTAACCTAAGATATAATTAAACCTAACACTACCCTATCAATAAAATAATTAAATAAACTACCTACAATTACCTACAATTAACCTAACACTACACTATCAATAAATTAATTAAACACAATTGCTACAAATAAATAAAATTAAATAAACTATCTAAAGTACAAAAAATAAAAAAGAACTAAGTTACAGAAAATAATAAAATATTTACAAACATAAGAAAAATATTACAACAATTTTAAACTAATTACACCTACTCTAAGCCCCCTAATAAAATAACAAAGCCCCCCAAAATAAAAAATTCCCTACCCTATTCTAAAATACAAATATTACAAGCTCTTTTACCTTACCAGCCCTGAACAGGGCCCTTTGCGGGGCATGCCCCAAGAATTTCAGCTCTTTTGCCTGTAAAAAAAAACATACAATACCCCCCCCCCAACATTACAACCCACCACCCACATACCCCTAATCTAACCCAAACCCCCCTTAAATAAACCTAACACTACCCCCCTGATGATCTTCCTACCTTGTCTTCACCATGCCAGGTTCACCGATCCGTCCTGGCTCCAAGATCTTCATCCAACCCAAGCGGGGGCTAGACATCCACTGAAGAAGTCCAGAAGAGGGTCCAAAGTCTTCCTCCTATCCGGCAAGAAGAGGACATCCGGACCGGCAAACATCTTCTCCAAGCGGCATCTTCTATCTTCTTCCATCCGATGACGACCGGCTCCATCTTGAAGACCTCCAGCGCGGATCCATCCTCTTCTTCCGACGACTAGACGACGAATGACGGTTCCTTTAAGGGACGTCATCCAAGATGGCGTCCCTCGAATTCCGATTGGCTGATAGGATTCTATCAGCCAATCGGAATTAAGGTAGGAATTTTCTGATTGGCTGATGGAATCAGCCAATCAGAATATAGTTCAATCCGATTGGCTGATCCAATCAGCCAATCAGATTGAGCTCGCATTCTATTGGCTGATCGGAACAGCCAATAGAATGCGAGCTCAATCTGATTGGCTGATTGGATCAGCCAATCGGATTGAACTATATTCTGATTGGCTGATTCCATCAGCCAATCAGAAAATTCCTACCTTAATTCCGATTGGCTGATAGAATCCTATCAGCCAATCGGAATTCGAGGGACGCCATCTTGGATGACGTCCCTTAAAGGAACCGTCATTCGTCGTCTAGTCGTCGGAAGAAGAGGATGGATCCGCGCTGGAGGTCTTCAAGATGGAGCCGGTCGTCATCGGATGGAAGAAGATAGAAGATGCCGCTTGGAGAAGATGTTTGCCGGTCCGGATGTCCTCTTCTTGCCGGATAGGAGGAAGACTTTGGACCCTCTTCTGGACTTCTTCAGTGGATGTCTAGCCCCCGCTTGGGTTGGATGAAGATCTTGGAGCCAGGACGGATCGGTGAACCTGGCATGGTGAAGACAAGGTAGGAAGATCATCAGGGGGGTAGTGTTAGGTTTATTTAAGGGGGGTTTGGGTTAGATTAGGGGTATGTGGGTGGTGGGTTGTAATGTTGGGGGGGGGTATTGTATGTTTTTTTTTACAGGCAAAAGAGCTGAAATTCTTGGGGCATGCCCCGCAAAGGGCCCTGTTCAGGGCTGGTAAGGTAAAAGAGCTTGTAATATTTGTATTTTAGAATAGGGTAGGGAATTTTTTATTTTGGGGGGCTTTGTTATTTTATTAGGGGGCTTAGAGTAGGTGTAATTAGTTTAAAATTGTTGTAATATTTTTCTTATGTTTGTAAATATTTTATTATTTTCTGTAACTTAGTTCTTTTTTATTTTTTGTACTTTAGATAGTTTATTTAATTTTATTTATTTGTAGCAATTGTGTTTAATTAATTTATTGATAGTGTAGTGTTAGGTTAATTGTAGGTAATTGTAGGTAGTTTATTTAATTATTTTATTGATAGGGTAGTGTTAGGTTTAATTATATCTTAGGTTAGGATTTATTTTACAGGTAAATTTGTAATTATTTTAACTAGGTAACTATTAAATAGTTCTTAACTATTTAATAGCTATTGTACCTGGTTAAAATAATTACAAAGTTGCCTGTAAAATAAATATTAATCCTAAAATAGCTATAATATAATTATAATTTATATTGTAGCTATATTAGGATTTATTTTACAGGTAAGTATTTAGCTTTAAATAGGAATTATTTATTTAATAAGAGTTAATTTATTTCGTTAGATAAAAATTATATTTAACTTAGGGGGGTGTTAGTGTTAGGGTTAGACTTAGCTTTAGGGGTTAATACATTTATTAGAATAGCGGTGAGCTCCGGTCGGCAGATTAGGGGTTAATAATTGAAGGTAGGTGTCGGCGATGTTAGGGAGGGCAGATTAGGGGTTAATACTATTTATGATAGGGTTAGTGAGGCGGATTAGGGGTTAATAACTTTATTATAGTAGCGCTCAGGTCCGCTCGGCAGATTAGGGGTTAATAAGTGTAGGTAGGTGTCGGCGACGTTGTGGGGGGCAGATTAGGGGTTAATAAATATAACATAGGGGTCGGCGATGTTAGGGCAGCAGATTAGGGGTACATAGGGATAACGTAGGTGGCGGCGGTTTACGGAGCGGCAGATTAGGGGTTAAAAGTGTAATGCAGGGGTCAGCGATAGCGGGGGCGGCAGATTAGGGGTTAATAAGTGTAAGGTTAGGGGTGTTTAGACTCGGGGTACATGTTAGGGTGTTAGGTGCAGACTTAGGAGGTGTTTCCCCATAGGAAACAATGGGGCTGCGTTAGGAGCTGAACGCTGCTTTTTTGCAGGTGTTAGGTTTTTTTTCAGCTCAAACAGCCCCATTGTTTCCTATGGGAGAATCGTGCACGAGCACGTTTTTGATGCCGGCCGCGTCCGTAAGCAACTCTGGTATCGAGAGTTGCATTTGCGGTAAAAATGCTCTACGCTCCTTTTTTGGAGCCTAACGCAGCATTTGTTTGAACTCTCGATACCAGAGTTAAATTTATGGTGCGGCCAGAAAAAAACCCGCGGAGCGTTAACAGCCCTTTTACCGCCGAACTCTAAATCTAGGCCTTAGATTCCACATACTTTTTCATAAAAGTTAATTCAATTTTATGTCTAAGTTCTTTAGTTAGAATTCTTTCAAAGTCATTCAATGTGGTTTCTAAGTCTTCTTCTATATGGTGCATATTACTCACATTTGTGCCCTCTATTTCTTAGAGGAGAGAATCCCTTAAACTGGGTGGGGGGGTAGTTTTAATGAATACTAAGGATTATCTTAAGGAAGCTGCGAGAATTTTAGATGATAAGAATACTTATAAGAAATTATTAAACGATCCTATAATTAAACAAAAGCAAAATCTAGATAAAATCTTGACTGAAGCACAATCCAAAGGTTTATTAAATTTAAAGGAATTTAATTTTCTGACAATAAAATTTCCCAGAACCCCAACTTTTTACTTTTTGCCAAAAATCCATAAATCACTCATTAACCCACCAGGACGCCCCATAATTTCCGGAATTAACTCATTAACCTCCAACTTATCCCAATATATTGACCAATTCCTTCAGAAGTATGTAATTAACCTGCCAGCCTATCTTAAAGATTCTACACATCTACTGAATATTTTAAACCAAATAGATTGGAATGATAAATATCTGATGGTCACTTGTGACGTAACTAGCTTATACACAAATATTGAACATAATTTAGGCTTGTTGGCAGTAAAACACTTCCTAAAAAAGGATATAAATCTAAAAACAGATCAGTGTCATTTTATTTTGAAATGTATTGAATTTATTTTAACCAATAACTATTTTATCTTTGACGGGAAATACTATTTACAACAAAAGGGTACTGCAATGGGCACCAAGTTCGCACCCAGCTATGCCAACATTTTTATGGGTTACCTAGAAGAGTCTTTCATTTATAATGGAACATGGGGTGCGAACTTGGTAGCCTACAAAAGATTTATAGATGACATTTTCATAATTTGGAATGGTGATTGTGAATTACTCAACCTATTCTTAGAAGACCTTAACCAAAATAGTCTGGGTTTTAAATTTACAAGTGAAATAAGTAGTAAATCCTTACATTTTCTGGATCTAGAGATAAATATTATTGACCAAAAAATCCATACAAAGAAGTTTTTCAAAAAAGTAGACGCTAACAATTATGTACACATGGAAAGCTGTCACTTAACTAAATGGATAGAAAATATTCCTACTAGCCAGTTCACTAGGATCAAAAAAAACTGCAGTAACATAGAAGATTTTGAAACTCAATCTTTAGTCTTAAAAGATAAGTTCCTGGATAAAGGATATGAAGTAAATAATGTCAATAAAGCAATTGAGACAGCAAGGTTGAGGGATAGGGAAGAACTCCTTAGAGGTAAAGAGAGAAGCATCCAGAAAAATGACCAAGTGCCGAAATTGAACATACCTTTTATTACAAAGTATAATGCCCAACATAGCCATATAAAATCAATTTTAAATAAGCACTGGCACCTTATAAGAAAAGATCACATACTAGGAGACCATGTGAAGAAATACCCAGATATAATCTACACCAAAGCAAAAAATTTGAAAAATGAGTTAGCTCCTAGCATGTACAAAAGAAACAGAAACACAATAGATGTGGACTTAATGGGGTCTCAAATAAAAGGTTTCTTTCCATGCTATAGCTGTGTAGCATGTAAACACAGCACAAAACTAAAGGAAATCGGTTCAACCACCAGAAACTACAGACACACCATAAAGGATATAATCAGATGTAGTGATAAGGGTGTTATCTACCTCCTCCAGTGTTCTTGTAAAAAGCAGTATCTAGGTCAGACCCAAAGGAAATTAAGGGATAGGATAAGAGACCATATAAATAATATTAAAAATGGTTTCGAGGAGCATTTTGTTTCTAAACATTTCAAAGAGTATCACAGTAGCAATATTAGCGAGCTCAGTTGGTGGGGTATAAAAAAGGTTAAACATGATGGTAGGGGAGGTGACTTTGAAAGATTAATTTTATACAAGGAAGCTGAACTGATTTTTAATTTTGGCACATTGGTACCGGATGGTTTGAATGCAGAACTAGACTTGAACCCATTTATACATTAATATAAGCTATTAGCTTATGCTAGTTTTACGGGCACCTATAAAAATCCCCCACCCTACTTTTAAATATATGATATTTTAAATATAAGATTCTTTTAAAAACAAAATTCTCAAATTAACATAAGATTATCAGCTAGATCAAACTTTAATGGAATATAAATTAATTTGTATCTTTTATATATGTTTTCACATTAATTTTAGAATACAAATTACTTTTTCCTATGTTGGTTATTTATGGAGACTTACATTAAAACTTTGATTTTTATTAAAGGGATTCATTGTATATTTATATTTATCTTGTACATATATATTTTTTATGAAATAGGTTATTTATTAATATATTGCATGAGATTTGTCAGTTAATATTGCTTTATATTAGGGTGAAGTGTGTCTAAGAATCATCTGTGGCCTTTATGCTTTATTATAGTATATATACTTTTTTATTAATAATAATATTTATGTTTTAGAAATTTATTTGCACTTTCTTAAATTATATTTAAGAATTACAAATTAAATTATGGGCTGTTGAACTTTACATATAATTATAGAAATGTTAAGTCTAAGTATTTATATGATTACTTTATAATTTTAGGCATATAATACACCAAGTATTGGGTTAACTGGTAAGGACAGATAATTTGCGACTCAAATCTCTCCAATATTTTAAAGGTCAAATGGTGGCTAGCCAATAAGATATGACCCAAAAAGAAATAAACAGGAAATTGAAATCGCTATAAAAGGATAGTTCACTATGGACTGATCATCTTGATAAAGGCCGGTATACGGCTGAAACGCATAGATGCAACTTTGAACTACTATCACTATCCATCAGAGCGCTCTGAGATTGTCCGGATTTCAAATTTCCCGCAGCAATACCGACAGCGGGGAATCCCCACACGGATTGGAGGATTTCAGCCACGTGACGCTCGACCTGACGTCACACGCCAAACGTTTGCCGACGAAGCACCACGGCAGACAGGCTAACAGAAAAAAGCTGCGAGAAGGGACTTAGCTACCCGGTCACTACATACAGGAATCGACCGAAGTGTCTGGTGAGTCTCTGAACTTAAAAGAGAGCCTGCCCAGAGGTATTTGTCCTGCAGCGAAAAAGGTATTATCAGTTAACTTTCATTACTTGTCAGCTTGGATTGGGGATTCCTGTGACTGTCTGGATACATTGAATTACTACAGAAACTAACGGGTCTCTTTGCTCATTTGACCTTCTAAATCAAATCCTTTTTTATTGTTGGATTTCTATATTTGACAAACATTTGCTAAGTGGACATTTCAGCCTAACCCACATTGATTTACGCTTAAGGGAAATCAGCTCCTCTTTTTTAGATAGTACCAGTTTTTTATTATCAAATTAAACCACCGGTGGTTCATTTAGTGTTATTGTATATCATTTTTTATGTGTATCCCTATGTACCTTTAACTTTTGCTATTGATTGATTTTAAAGTATCAATTTCAAATATAAAGTATTAATTTCAAATATAAAGATTCTGAGATTTTATTAATAACTTTTGAGTCCGCTGTTTGTTTTTTATCATTGTTTTTTATCATCATTTTTATCATATTTATGTATAACAGTTATTATCAATATTAGGTATTTTTCTTGCCGTATCTTTAGTATATACCGTGCTGCCTTTAGCGCCACATCTATCTCTGTTTTTATCATTTGGGTTCTCATTTAGATTGCCACCAGAGTGCAATCTTATTTTGATGTGTGCAGGTATTTTTAGTGGTTAGAAGTTTTAATTAATTTTAATATTGTTACAGAAATATTTGTTACTTATTCGCAATATGATCACACATCTTGCATCTACTGACTCTGCATCTGTGGGAACCAAAAGGAAGAACCGACTTCACGGTGCAATTGAATGCTTGTGTTTCACTATTTTATTAGGAGCCAGAATAGTTTTGAGATTCAGAGCTCTCTTATATACTACCCTGGGTTTGTTCCCTATCAAATTACCCAAAATTGTGTCCTTGATCAAAATGTCCCAATGCTTGGTAATGATTTGTTTAATCAAATGATGATTACAATTGAATTGTGTGATAAAGAGAGGATGATTTCCCATGTTATTGATTTCTCGTTCTTCTTTCTTATTTGAATTGATAAAGTATTTATCTCTATCATCAAATTTAGCTTTTCTATAGCTGTTATCATTGATATGAGGTGGGTATTTTTTCTCGATAAATCTTTCTTTGAGAATCAAACTCTGGTTCTCATAGTCAGAGAGAGGGCAAACCTGGTATTCTATGGAAAATTGCTCTCTTTTTTGCTGCCCTGTATTTGCAGTCTATGGTGATTCCCCAAAAAGATGCATCCATTTAGATTGTAAGGTCTCTAGAAAGCACAGTCTTATAGTCCTTCTGTTCCTGTCTTGTATTAATTTATTGTACCCAGTAAACCTCTGCAGAAACTGTTGGCACCTTATCAAAAAAGATAATATTTTTTAGTGTCCCTATCTGCTATGTTTGCACTGTCCTTGTAAATGCAACATTCTACTCTACTATAAAGCTCTTACCTGCCAAAACAGACTAAAACAACCCTCCTCTGAATTGAAACCCCATTATGGGCCAGATTACAAGCTCAAATGTTTGCACACAGGGTTTTGCAATAATTTGCGCACAGGTTAAATTGCGATCATATTACAAATTGAGCGCAACCGTGATCGCAACTGCAATTTACACTATAATGATTACCGCAATCTCAGAGCTGTTAACTGTTAACTGTTTCGTGAAAACAGAAAGTTGCACAAAACACATAAAAAATACATTACAAAGTACAGTTACACTCATAATAACACCATCTAATAAAAATTATTTTACAAAATATTGCATGGACAAGTTATAAATACTCAAAGATATAAGATCTCAGGTGTAAGGAAAAAAAAGGCAGGCAAAGGACTTTAATATAGAGATACATATATATATATATATACACATATCTAAATATGTATGTATATATTTATATGTGTTTATATGTATTTACAGACATATATACACATATAAATACATATACAGTCGTATGCAAAAGTTTAGGCACCCCTAACAATTTCCATGATTTTAATTTATAAATAATTGGGTGTATGGATCAGCAATTTCATTTTGATCTATCAAATAACTGAAGGACAAAATTAGATAGGTGTATAAATCAAATAACTGAAGGACAAAATTAGATAGGTGTATAAATTTGGGCACCCCAACAGAAATATTGCATCAATATTTAGTAGAGCCTCCTTTAGCAAAAATAACAGCCTCTAGACGCTTCCTATAGCCTGTAATAAGAGTCTGGATGAAGGTATTTTTGACCATTCCTCCTTGCAAAACGTCTCCAGTTCAGTTAGGTTTGATGGTTGCAGAGCATGGACAGCCCTCTTCAAATCACCCCACAGATTTTCAATGATATTCAGGTCTGGGGACTGGGATGGCCATTCCAGAACATTGTACTTGTTCCTCTGCATAAATGCCAGAGTAGATTTTGAGCAGTGTTTTGTGTTGTTGTCTTGTTGAAATATCCAGCTCCGGCTTAACTTCAACTTTGTGACCGATTCCTCAGCATTATTCTCAAGTATCTGCTGATATTGAGTGGAATCCATGCGACCCTCAACTTTAACAAGATTCCCAGTACCGGCACTGGCCACACAGCCCCACAGCATGATGGAACATCCACCAAATTTTACTGTGGCTAGCAAGTGTTTATCTTGGAACGCTGTGTTCTTTTGCCGCCATGCATAACGCCCCTTGTTATGACCAAATAACTCAATCTTGGTTTCATCAGTCCACAGCACCTTCTTCCAAAATGAAGCTGGCTTGTCCAAATGTGTGTTTGCATACCTCAAGCGACTCTGTTTGTGGCGTGTGTGCAGAAAAGGCTTCTTCCGCATCACTCTCCCATACGCTGAATTGTTGAACGATGCACAGTGACACCATCTGCAGCAAGATGATGTTGAAGGTCTTTGGAGGTGGTCTGTGGGCTGTTTTTGACCGTTCTCACCATCCTTTGCCTTTGCCTCTCCAATATTTTACTTCTGGCCTTAACAAGAACTGTGCCTGTGGTCATCCATTTCTTCACTATGTTCCTCACAGTGGACACTGACAGCTTAAATCTCTGTGATAGCTTTTTGTAGCCTTCCCCTAAACCATAATGTTGAATAATCTTTTGTTTTCAGGTCATTTGAGAGTTGTTTTGAGGCCCCCATGTTGCCACAGAGTTAAAGAGAACAACTTGCAATTGGCCACTTTAAATACCTTTTCTCATGATTGGATGCACCTGTCTATGAAGTTCAAGACTTAATGGGCTCACAAACGCAATTATGTGTTCCAATTAATCAGTGCTAGGTAGTTACAGGTATTCAAATCAACAAAATAACAAGGGTGCCCAAATTTATGCACCTGTCTAATTTCGTTTTGATGCATATTGCACATTTTCTGTTAGTCCAATAAACCTCATTTCACTACTGAAATATTACTGTGTCCTTCAGTTATTTGATAGATCAAAATGAAATTGCTGATCCAAACACCCAATTATTTATAAATGAAAATCATGGAAATTGTCAGGGGTGCCGAAACTTTTGCATACGACTGTCTACACATAAATAGACATATATATATATATATATATATATATATATATATAGTGCATTGGATCCCTTTGCAATTTAATGGGATAATCTAGTCAAAATTAAACTTTAATGATTCAGATAGAGCATCTAATTTTAAGCAACTTTCTAATTTACTTCTATTATCAATTTTTCTTCTTTATCTTTGTATCTTTATTTGAAAAAGCAAGAATGTAAGCTTACCTGGGTAGCTCTTTCTGATTGGAGGCTACATTTAGACACCAATCAGCAAGCGCTACCCAGGTGCTTATTTTCTCTATTAACTTCCATGGGGGAAGAGGTTATCTTTTGCGCGACAGTCTAATTTCACTTGAAGTAAGCTGTTTGTATTCGTCAGGTTAGCGCAAGAATGATAACTTTTTAATTTCAACTTATAATACCAGGGCAACTCGACGATCACAAAAGTTTAGTTTTAGCGCAATTAGCACTCTAGCGGAAGTGCAAAATACCGCTCCACTTGTAATCTAGTCCTATATTGGCCCCTATCAAATATTTAACTGGCTCAGTTCTGTGTTCTAATAATCTGCATTTTCATGTTTTATTTTTAAAGGTACAGTAAACACTTTGAGGGTTTTAAACAAAATGTGTAGTTATGTATAGAAACAACTTTGCATTATATTTGTATTTATTTTGCCTCCTTTTTATGTAATTCACCTCTGAAAATTGAAAATCTCTAAATTTCAGGACTTGAAATGCATCCTATAATAACATTGTAATAGTGGCCTTGTTGTCTGTGGACCAAAGCCCAGATTGGCTCCTCCAAACAAGGCAAATGGTTGGTGGAGTTTGGCAATTGAAACTTAATTTAAGTAAAAATTATGTTGACTTGTTTTAAAAACATTAAAACTTTGCTGATGTTATTCTATAGCAACACAATAGATATGTCTTGTAATTACATGGTGTTTACTGTCCCTTTAAATCCAGTGTCTCACAGTGACTTTTATAAGCACCACTAATTGTGCATGCAAAAGGTGCATGCTGTAATTTATTAGAGCATTTTATTTTATCATTAGTAACCCTAGAAAACTATGGTCTAGATTATAAGCGGAGCTAAAAATGTTTGCACTATAACTTAAGAACAAACCATACCGCTTCGAATTGTGTGCAATTTTGTGCTCATATTATAAGTCCAATTTTTTTTCCACTCAAGTGATTGTCTAGTGTGAGCTAATCTAAATGTCAGCGCGGAGGAGTTAATCCCAAACATAATATACTTCTATAGGGGTGCGCAGTAAAGTTCATCAAGACTAATGCTTGAGCGCTAAGCCAATGAAGCACAAAATATCCGCTCAAGTAATGAAATTATTTAGTTTTGTGCTGCACTATATAAATTGAATTTAAGCATAAAACACTTTTAATCACTCTTTAATTCTGCCACAAAACCTTTTATTCATTAACCCTTTAGTGACCAGACCATTTTTCAATTTTCATACCGTTAAGGACCAGGGCTATTTTTACATTTCTGCTGTGTTTGTGTTTAGCTGTAATGTTCTTCTTACTCATTTACTGTACCCACACATATTATATACAGTTTTTCTCACCATTAAATGGACTTTCTAAAGATACCATTATTTTCATCATATCATATAATTTACTATAAAAAAATGATAAAATATGATGAAAAAAAAAATGGAAAAAAACACACTTTTTCTAACTTTGACCCACAAAATCTGTTACAAATCTACAACCACCAAAAAACACCCATGCTAAATTGGCAAGAGTCCATGAGCTAGTGACGTATGGGATATACATTCCTACCAGGAGGGGCAAAGTTTCCCAAACCTCAAAATGCCTATAAATACACCCCCCACCACACCCACAATTCAGTTTTACAAACTTTGCCTCCCATGGAGGTGGTGAAGTAAGTTTGTGCTAGATTTCTACGTTGATATGCGCTTCGCAGCAGGCTGAAGCCCGGTTTTCCTCTCAGAGTGCAGTGAATGTCACAGGGATGTGAAGAGAGTATTGCCTATTTGAATACCATGGTCTTCCTCTAGGGGATCTATTTCATAGGTTCTCTGTTATCGGTCGTAGAGATTTCTTCTCTTACCTCCCTTTTAAGATCGACGATATACTCTTATATACCATTACCTGTACTGATTCTCGTTTCAGTACTGGTTTGGCTATCTACAATGTCACAACTGTGGCGTATGTCAATCATCAGGGTGGGACTCTCAGTCCTTAGGCTGTGAAAGAAGTATCTCGGATACTTGCTTGGGCTAAATCCAGCTCCTGTCTAATTTCTGCGGTCCATTTCCCAGGTATAGACAATTTGGAAGCGGTTTATCTCTGTCAATCAAGCTTTACATCCGGGAGAATGGTCTCTTTACCCAGATGTGTTTTTTTTTTTTTAAATTGCTCAGATGTGAGGGCTTCCAGAAATAGATCTGATGGCATCTCATCTAAACAAGGAACTTCCCAGGTGCCTATTCAGGTCCGGGGATCCTCAGGCGGAAACAGTGTATGCATTGACACTTCCTTGGAGTTATCAACCTGCCTATATTTTTCCGCCTCTGGTTCTTCTTTTAAGAGTGATTTTCAAAATCATCAGGGAGCAATCTTTTGTGTTGCTGGTGGCTCCAGCATGGCCACACAGGTTTTGGTATATGGTTCTTGTTCGGATGTCCAGTTGCCAATCTTGGTCACTTCCATTAAGGCCAGACCTTATATCTTAACATTAGTTTTTTCCGTCAGGAGACTCAGTGATTTATACTATGTTGCAGGCTCGTAAATCTGTGTCTAGAAAGATTTTTTTTTTTTTTTTTAAATACCGACTTTATTATCAATAATAAATTTTACATAGTAGAAGTCGCAGCTTCTTGCAGAAACAATCGGTATAATTTAAGAATACAAGACAACAAGAATAATTTTAATAAATCTATTTTCGTGTGGAGGCTGAACTACCTCCTGGGGAAACTGGTGAGGATTATTCTTGTGAGAAAAGGAAAAAGATAGAAAAAAGAAGAGGTAGACGAAAATAAAGGAAGAAGGATGTAGCTTTTGAAGACAAAAGACAAGAAAAGTGAAAGGAGAAAAAGAGAGGGAAAAACAAAAAAAAAGAAGCAGGTGCTACGATGCTCATATTATATAATTAATACTTTTGATATTTTGTTTAGTATTTAATAAAAATCTCTACCCATGCCATCAGCAGGTTTTGTCTGTTGTTACTTTTTCATATACCTCTCCCACGTATCCAACATCTCAGCAAATATATCCATTTTAGCGTTTTTAATATAGTAGTACTCTTCATTATTGAGTATTTCTGATACTTTATGCTTCCACATAATTACAGAAGGGGCCTCTCTTGCCTTCCAATTCCTGGCCAAAAGATACCTTGCACCATTTGTCAATATATAGAATAGTTTCATTTGGTATTTCAATTTAAATTTAGGTGGTTTATTCAATAGCCAAATTGTGGGGTCTAGTGGTAGCTGGATCTCCAGTATGCCTTCTACTTCCTCAACTATATTTCTCCAGAAAATCTGAATTACATTGCACCACCACCACATATGGGCAAGGTTACCGTGCCCATGTCCACACCTCCAGCACCGCTTAGATTTGTTTTTATATAGTTTATTTAGTTTCACCGGAGAGAAATACCATCTATGTAAAAGTTTTATATTGATTTCCTGCAGAGATAGAGATACAGAGGTTTTAGGAACGTTTTGGTATATTATGGAACTCGTCTGAGGGAGTATTATTACACCTAGTTCATCCTCCCACTTTTCCATGAATGGGTGGGTGTGACCCGGTGGAACCTGAGTCAATATTTTATATATATATAAGGTGTGAGTTAAAGGAGGGGTTGCAGCGCATAATTGCTCAAAATTGGTAAGTGGTCTAAGCAAATTCCCTTTTTGTTTATGTTGTGATATATGGTAGTGAATTCTGGTATATTGGTACCAATTGCCAAAAAAGCTATATCCCTTATCAATGAGGTCCTCTCTCGACAAGAGCTTTTCGTTTGATGAGATGTAATGAATTGGGATATCTCTGTAGTGTGAAAGTGGGAGTTCATCTGGTTTGCTTATGTCTAATTTAAATTGTTCAGATTTTATGATAGAAGTTAATGGAGAGGGTTTTGATGACACGTATGGGTTAGATATTATCGTGGCATCCCAGATTTTGTATGTTTCTGATATCAAGTGAGAGCCCAGATTATGTTTGTTGGGTGTAAAAGTGGGATCCCAGCACAATCTCCCCAAATGTGACCTTCCCGACAAACCATGTTCAAGTTGGACCCATCTTTTATGGTCGTAATGTATGCACCAATCCACAACCCTTTGAAGGAATATGGCTTGGCGATATTTCTCTATATTCGGTATACCCAATCCTCCTTGAAGTCTTGGGGTTTGTATGATCTTAGACGCCATACATAGTCGCTAAAAGCTTTCTGCATGGCGATAGTATAATTCTTAGGAATTGGAATCGGAAGAGCCTGCATTACGTATAACAACCTGGGAAAGATGTCCATTTTTATAACATTTATTCTCCCCATCCAAGATAGCTTCTTTGAAAGCCATGATGATAGGTCTCTTATTATAGTTTTTTGAATTGGGATATAGTTAAGTTGGAATGTACTTTCAATTTGATTAGTCAGATTAATACCCAAATAGTGCAAGGCAGAGGGACACCATGTAAAAGGCATAAGATTTTTAGTGGTTGTTAATGTCTGTTCGTCTAAATTTACATTCAAAACCTCGGATTTTGTTTTGTTAATTGCAAAATTTGATAGGGACCTAAATCTATCAAATTCATCCAGTAGAGGGGGAATCGATTTAACCGGGTCGGATATCGTGAAAAGGATATCGTCTGCAAATAATGATATGGTGTACATTTCCGAATTTACCTGGACTCCTTTGATCAATGAATTCTGTCTAATTTTAGTAGCTAGGGTTTCAATAAAGAAAGCGAATAAAAGTGGGGAGAGGGGGCAGCCCTGGCGAGTTCCTTTTTTAATTTCAAAAGGGGGGGGATAAAGTTCCATTAATTATCAATTTGGCAGTGGGTTTAGTGTAAAGTGCAAATATTCTATCCGTTATTTTAGGACCTAGTCCCATGAACCCCAGGGTAGCCCTCAAGAAATCCCAGTCAACACGGTCAAAGGCCTTTTCTGCGTCTATGGACAACAATATTCCCGGAACATTTTCATCCTGCATATGTTGGATTAAATTTAAGGCCCTGACCGTGTTGTCCTTTGCCTCCCTCTTAGGAACAAATCCCACCTGGTCCCTATGTATTAAGATTGGTAATATTGAATTTAGTCTGATAGCCAGGATCTTCGCATATATTTTAGCATCTGTGTTTATTAAGGAAATAGGTCTGTAGTGGGCAGGGGAGTCTAACAGTTTTCTAGGCTTGGGGAGAAGAGTAATGTGGGCTTCCAATGATCTGGGAGAAAATTGTTTAGTTTCGTCAATATGATTAAAATACGTGGAGATGTGTGGAAGTAGTTCTTCCTTAAACGTTTTATAATATTGGTTACAAAAGCCATCAGGGCCAAGTGCCTTATTTGATGGAAGATCCTTAACCGCCTTTTTAATTTCTTCCAAAGATATGGGTTCTTCTAGTTGGGACTGTTGGTCCTCCGTTAGGCTAGGGAGATTAAGTGATGCTAGATAAGAATTTATGTCTTTTAATTTATCTTCCTGATATGAAATGTTGTGAACCCTATCGTTAAAGTATTTGTGAAATACCTTGGTTATGGCTTGTGTGGATTGGTGCGTTATATTGTTTTTATCCCTTATACTTAGGATATATTTTTTCTGTTGTTTTATCCTCAAATATCTCGCCAGGGATCTACCTGATTTATTCTGACCCTCATAATTCCATTGCTGGAGACGTAAAGCTTGCTTTTTATGTTCTTTATTTATAAGGGAGGCTAATTTATCTTTTTCTTTTTGAATGATTAATAGTAAATCGTGGTTGGTGGGGTGAGTTTTGTGCTGGTTTTCCAGGGATTCTATGGAGGAAATGATAGTTGCTGTATATTCGTGTCTTTTTTTATTAATGGATGCCTTGATAGACATCAGTTCTCCCCGTATCACACATTTATGGGCCTCCCAAACAGATGATGGAGAAACCCCGGTAATATTATTATTTGAAAAATAATCCGTAATGGCAGAGGAGATTTGTTGCGTTATACCTGGGTCTGATAACATCTGGGTATCTAATCTCCAAACGTAATCATGGATAGGTTTGGAAGGCCAGCATAATTCTCCCATTACCGATGCATGATCTGACCAAGTTATAGGTGTTATATGGGTAGACCTGAATAGGGAAAGGCCAGTAACATCAGTGAGTATGTAATCGATACGTGAGTATTGTTTATATGGGAATGAGAAAAAAGTGTAATCCTCCCTATTTGGATGGTGCAATCTCCATAGGTCTTTTACTGTTAGTTTTTTAAAAGTATTTAGAGTCTGTGTTATTTGTGATTGGGGAACCGACGAGCGCGTTGCTGAGCAATCTTTTAGTGGGTTTAATGGCATATTTAAGTCACCACACATTATCAAAATTCCCTTTTGGTGTTCAAGTATAAGGTTAGCTAGTTGTTTAATAAAAGTAGATTGTTTGATATTTGGGGCATAGAAAGAGACCAAAGTGATCGGTCTGCCGTATAAGAGTCCTACCACTATAAGGTATCTACCTTGTTTGTCTTTCAAGACTTCAATGTCCCGAAATGGGATATTTTTTAAAATTAGAATGCCCACTCCTTGCTTTTTAGATTTTATATGGGATGCATAGTAGCTAATTCCAAACCTTTGCTTGAATGTATTGGGTTCTTTTCATCTACGGAAATGGGTCTCTTGTATGAATATTAAATCTGATTTATTTCTATGAAAGTCTCTAAGGGCTTGTGATCTTTTATTAGGTATATTTAGTCCCTGTGCATTAATAGATTGTATTTTTAGTGTATTTGAGGATGGTTTTTTGGGAGAATATTCAGACATGAAAAATCAACATGTGATCCCTAGGGCTTTTATGTGAGCCGATGACTGGGCAGGAGTAGGAATAATTTCTAGTTTTTACCTGATATGAGCATTGCAGCATGGAAAGAAGAGAAGTAAGAAAGAAAAAGAACATTTTAAACACATTAAACATTTTAAACATAAACACGTTCAAAAACAATATGATATTTCGGTGAGGAAGCTATTCCCTCCTAACGGTCTTTTTCAACTGCATAGAAATAAATAACATAAAAGACCGCAATTGCCAGTAGACCTAAATACTTATATATGATTCTATCTGAGTATATATATTTCAATATTTTTCTGCCCAGAAGGGCCTAGAGTTTGAAACTATTTATCAACGATTAAACTCTATTAACGGTCTTTTTCAACTGCATAGAAATAAATAACATAAAAGACCGCAATTGCCAGTAGACCTAAATACTTATATATGATTCTATCTGAGTATATATATTTCAATATTTTTCTGCCCAGAAGGGCCTAGAGTTTGAAACTATTTATCAACGATTAAACTCTATTAACTTTTCTTCATACAGTATTATAACTCAACTGTGATAACATTATATTTCACTTCTATGAATGTGTTCATATAATAATTTGTACACATTGGTATAGAATTACTGATATTTTGCCCTTTACAATATATGATCTTTGCAGGTATAGGTAAACAACAATATAATTTAAAATAAAACCAACATATACGACCTGTAATATTTAGGTAGCAGGGCTTTTAGACATCTTCTACATTGAAAAGGAGAACACTCCTTCCCAGAACATGAACAAAGTTCACTTATTTGTATTATCCTGAGTGCGAGTTCTGGACACTCTGTTCCACAACGACCTGCAAGGTTTGGGCAAGTGAGTTGGAGATAGTCCCGGGCTTGTCATTTCCTGGTTCAAAGGGGACTCAAAGGTGAGATTGAGGCCCTTAGCTAGAGTGTCCAAGTCCTCCATGTCTTTATATATGTAGGTCTTCCCATCTTTATGTACCAATAGGCTAAATGGGAAACCCCATCTATATTTTATATTATGTTCTTGTAGGGTAGTTGTAATGAATCGTAGTGATCTTCTCCTTTCAATAGTTGCTGGGCATAAGTCCTGATAGATTTGTAAACTGTGTCCTTGTAAAGTTATTGATCTGTGGGTTCTTGCTTGCTTCCAAATCGCCTCCTTTTGTTGAAAGATGACAAATTTCAAAATAACGTCCCTAGGAGGATTCGGTGGGGTAGGCTTTGGTCTTAAAGCCCGATGGGCTCTCTCAATTGATGCTTCAGAGAGGTCTAAGTTAGGCTCTCGGTGTTTTAAAAGCCTAAGAAGATAATCTGTGAGAGTGTCCTGGTTAATCATCTCGGGTATACCCCTAATCCTCAGATTGCTGCGACGGCCACGGTTGTCTAAATCTTCCACTTTCAGTTGTAAGGAATGGACTAGTGAAGTCGGACAATTCAAGTGTTGTGTATTTTCACTGACCAAGGTTTCCAATTGCTCCTGACCCTCTTCTATATATTCAATTTTAGAATTCAAGTCGTTCATATCCTTTCTGAGGAATGAGATCTCACCTTTTATAAAGGATTTCAAGTCGGCAATGTCGTTCTTTGATGGAAGTAGTGCTATATTTTGCTGTATCTGTGTCAGTGTAGCTTGTGGCAGTGGGGTATCTACTTCTGGGGTTGCGGGTTCCATTGTTGAAATTTGTACAGCTGTTTTTAAGTTATGAACAATATCTTTTCCTTTGGGCTTAAAAAATGAGCTGACTGGAGTAGTAGAAGTGATAGTTTTACTGGCTCTTGCTGATTTTCTTGCTGCCATATGACTATCCACAGCGCCTGCGGGACAGGTCTATAATAGCTCAGTGCCTATGTATTTAATGGAGATCTTTAGGGATCATATGTAAATACACAATATTATAGTTTTAACAAATAGCATTAGATGATGATTGCAGAAGCCAGTATTGCATATGTGCTTCTTGTCTCTCCTTTCACATGTTGGCTCTAGTATGTTTGCTGCACCAGTTTCTAATATTTAGAATTATATCTTCGCAAGTGCCCCAAAAAGACTGCCTAATGCTGACTTGCCGCCACCAGAGAGTGAGTGATTTGGCGTTACTTTTATATAACTTGTCCCATAATAAAATCCATGAAGCTTACTGTATATTATGATTTACCTTCTATTTTCTTTGCTGCGCCACATCAGAAGAATGTAGAATGTGTGTTCTCTGTCAAGTATGCCTGGGTTATGTCTGGAGTGAGCTGTTATTCAATAGTCGATTTATCCTTACCGCTATCGCCGAGTACTGCAATTTTTTTTTTTTTTTTTGTCCGGTTGGTAGTTTTGCCCAAATATATTCTAAGGGCAGATCTTCATATAGCTGCGGTTTCGATGTCTCTGGTAGGTAGACAAGATGGCGCCCGTTATTTTCTTTAGGAGCGCTTCACAAAAGCGGCTATCAATGTCCCAAATTTTTCAAAAATAGTTTCTAACTTACATGCGGCAGATGCGGAGTCTTTAATAAAGGTGCCTATAACTTTTTAAAGACTAAATAGGGCATTTATTATACCATTAGGTAGGGAATGGCCACAGAGCTTTTTCACTGTGCAACCATGTGCCTGCACGGTTACGCCCCGCCTCTGTCTAGAAAGATTTGTTATCGAGTTTGGAAGACTTACATCTCATGATGCTCTTCTCATAAATTCTCTTGGCATTCTTTTAGAATTCCTAGGATTTTATAGTTTCTTCAGGATGGTTTGGATAAGGGTTTTTGTCTGCAAGTTCATTGAAAGGACAAATCTCTGCTCTTTCTGTGCTGTTTTCACAGAAAAATTTGCTAATCTTTCTGATATTCATTGTTTTGTTCAGGCTTTGGTTCATATCAAGCCTGTCATTAAGCTAATTTCTCCTCCTTGGAGTCTTAATTTGGTTCTGAGGGCTTTACAGGCTCTTCCGTTTGAGCATATGCATTTTTTGGCCATTAAATTTCTTTCATGGAAAGAATTGTTCCTTTTGGCCATCTCTTCTGCTAGAACAGTTTTTAAATTATCTGCTCTTTCTTGTGAGTCTCCTTTTTCTGATTTTTCATCAGGATAAGGTGGTTTTGCTGTCTTCATTTAAATTTTTACCTAAAGCTGTGAATTCTAACATTAGTAGAGGAATTATTGTCCCTTCCTTGTGTCCTAATCCTAAGAATTCTTTGGAAAGATCCTTACATTCTTTGGATGTGGTAAGAGTTTTGAAATATTATGTTGAAGCTACTAAGATTTCAGAAAGACTTCTAGTCTATTTGTTATCTTTTCTGGTTTTAGGAAAGGTCAGAAGGCTTCTGCCATTTCTTTGGCATCTTGGTTAAAGCTTTTGATTCATCATGCTTATTTGGAGTTGGGTTAATCCCCGCCTCAGAGGATTACGGCTCATTCTACTAGGTCATTTTCTACTTCCTGGGCTTTTAAGAATGAAGCTTCTGTTGATCAGATTTGCAAAGCAACAACTTGGTCTTCTTTGCATATTTTTACTAAATTCTACCATTTTTATGTTTTCTCTTCTTCAGAAGCAGTTTTTGGTAGAATAGTACTTCAGGCAGCTGTTTCAGTTTGATTCTTGTGCTTATAATTTCAGTTTTTTTCATTATAAAGATTGAAACTTTTGATTTATGTTGTGGATTAATTTTTCAGCGGAATTGGCTGTCTTTATTTTATCCCTCCCTCTCTAGTGACTCTTGCGTGGAAGTTCCACATTTTGGGTATTTCCTATCCCATACGTCACTAGCTCATGGACTCTTGCCAATTACATGAAAGAAAACATAATTTATGTAAGAACTTACCTGATAAATTCATTTCTTTCATATAGGCAAGAGTCCATGAGGCCCAACCTTTTCATGTGGTGGTTATGATTTTTTTGTATAAAGCACAATTATTCCAATTTCTCGTTGATGCTTTCGCTCCTTTCTTATCACCCCACTTCTTGGCTATTCGTTAAACTGAATTGTGGGTGTATTTATAGGCATTTTGAGGTTTGGGAAACTTTGCCCCTCCTGGTAGGAATATATATCCCAGACGTCACTAGCTCATGGACTCTTGCCAATATGAAATAAATGAATTTATCAGGTAAGTTCTTACATAAATTATGTTTTTTTAGTAGACAACCCAAAGTATTGATCTAGGGCCATTTTGGTATATTTCATGCCACCATTTCACCGCCAAATGCGATCAAATAAAAAAAAAAAAATTGTTAACTTTTTCACAAACTTTAGGATTCTCACTGAAATTATTTACAAATAGCTTGTGCAATTATGGCACAAATGGTTGTAAATGCTTCTCTGGGATCCCCTTTATTCAGAAATAGCAGACATATATGGTTTTGGCATTGCTTTTTGGTAATTACAAGGCCGCTAAATTCCGCTGTGCACCACACTTGTATTATGCCCAACAGTGAAGGGGTTAATTAGGTAGCTTGTAGGGAGCTTGAAGGGTTAATTTTAGCTTTAGTGTAGAGATCAGCCTCCCACCTGACACATCCATACAACTTAAATCTTATAGTTCCATCCATGTGGTAGGCAAACTAGCAAGTGATAATCATTTACTTCACCTCTGAAAAAGCACTACATTTTAAAGAGGTATTTGGATTGTTCTACTATAATGAGTGCAGCAAGAGCGCTGACAGCACTCTCTGCGCTATTCTTTAAAAGCATAGGGTGCGCTAAAAACGTTTGGACGTGTTCAGATGCTTTGGTTAATATTTTTAACCATCTACAGCCTGTAATAACAGATTGTGCACTATCTTTTGCACAAGGCTGCAAGCAAGATAAATCACTGGTGCTATCAATTGCACTTCAGAGTTGTGTTGTCACTGACCAATTGGCTGGCTAGTTGTGTTCTTGTTCTGTATGAAGTTGTGTTATTTGCCAGGACTAAACAAATAGCTGTCATGGGTCACATACTAACAAATTAGATCATGTATTTTTTTACAAAATAATGTAATTTTAAGCTGCTTTATAGAGAAATGGGTATAATATCTTATTTCATTGTAGTAAATACTCATATGTAAAAAGTATTATTTTTTTTTATTAAGGGGACCAAAAATGCACGGCATAGGCCTTCAATTTTAAGGCTATATAATAGTTACTGTTACTTAACCTAACAGGATATAAATGTCTGTTTGTAATATACAGCAGTGTAACATAATTAGCAGAAATACATCAGAGTCAGCCTCCACTGTATACAAAATTTTCCATTGCAAAACAATGTTACAGTAGCCAATCATTTTCACACAAACAGACTACACCATAACACGATCATAAATTACAGATACAGCACAGATATCAAATTGTCAGCCTTTTGCCTACTATGAGGGAGTTTTTCCTGTTTACTCACAGCAAACTGATAAAAGTTTTCTTCTGAAGTGTTTTGTATAAACATAAATATGTTTATCCCCCAGCTTTCAAACATAGCTGTCATGCCATATGTGAGGGGGAGGGTGACACTGCTGCTATCTGTATTGTACCTGTAGAGATAACATATTGAGTTTGAGAGAGAGAGAGAGAATTACTTTTCCACATCCTGCATGTACCAAGGCTTTATAAACAGGTACCTGCCATTATATAGGGTTGTGCTATGATCTCTATCAGCATGAATAGAGGTAGAATGAATGTTAGAACACTCATTCATTTATTACTATGGCAACAGTTATCTCCGTCATTTACAGGAAGAGATGGTGGAGGGGTTATTGTAACTGTTTATGTGCCAGAGACAGCAATATCAGTGATGCAGGTCATCTTAAATTATTATAGGTTATTCCTTTTAAGGCATTGTGACACAGGCGGAAGGGACTTATATGTCTGTCTCTGCCATTGCAGGTTGGCAGAATAATGAAGACAGGATGTAGCAATGAGTCTGTGCCCTCCCTCTGCAGGAAAACAGAGTCAAACAGATAGGCTGGATCTAGTAGTCTGTTCAACCCCTATGGGTGACATACAGAAAAGAGTTATGAGTATACCCCCCTCTTCAGGGTGAGGCATGGACATAATAAAGCTACAGTTGTGTGCTTCTGCTTAAAGTAGGGTTAATTTTAGAACCAATAATCTGAGGGTGAATACAGTTGACCCCAAAACTAAAAATCAATGGCCTGGGATTCTGTTGGAGGACCTTAGCTTCTGCTATCTATTTTGTATTAATCATTCTTCCTCTTTCACCGGTATCCTTGCTTTGCTCTGTATAGAGCACTGGGCATTTAGGGGTCCACCTTTCTTGGAACAAACAGCCACGCTGAGTTTAAACAGTTATATGTTTAAATTTCCTATTTACTTTTATGACCATTTTTACTTTGTTCTCTTGGTATTCTTAGTTGAAAGCTACACCTAGGAGTTTCATATGCTAATTTCTTAGACCTTGAAGGCCGCCTCTAATCTAAATGCATTTGACAGCTTTTCACCACTAGAGGGCGTTAGTTCATGTGTTTCATATTGATAACATTGAGCTCATGCACGCTAGTTCTTTTGACAGACTTGCATTTTAGCCAATCAGTGCTAACTCCCCGGGAAAATTTACATAAGGGGGCCGTCTGCAGAGGCTTAGATACAAGGTAAATTAATATATTATTATAATTGTGTTGGTTATGCAAAACTGGGGAATGGATAATTAAGGGATTATCTATCTTTTAAAACAACAAAAATTCTGGTGTTGACTGTTTTTTTTAAAGGTAATTAAAACCTGAAACGTCACCTAGTTGTACAGGACCCTATTGTTCTAATAAAAGTTTTGTGAATTGGCATGGTGCTGTGGATATTTCTGATTTATGGATTATCTGTTTGGGTTTATGCAGTGAACCTATTTTCCACTTTGCACATGCAATAAGGAGGTAATGGTGAGTGGAAAAGGGCTTTCCTTAAAGATAAAAAAAATTTCCAGCTGCATATTCTGCTCAGGACCAGGAAGTCCTGAGCAGTAATTTAACCCCTAAAGTACTGAGGCAATTGTCAAAGTTCTGAACATAAACAAAACCTAGAGTTTGAGCTTTATGTTTGTTCAACCATAATTTATCTCTTTCACATTAAGTGCATCCACACTTATTATATACTGTTTTTAGAGGAGAAATAGGGTTTTCTTTTGTCATCAAATATTTATATGTGAACTATAATTTAATATGAAATTAAGACATTTTATTTAATTTTCCCAAACATGCACACACATTTTTTTATTGGGAATATCCTAATCCTGATTTTACTGCAACAAACCACCCATATTTGTGTTCTGCAATGTTCCACGAGTACAGCAATGCCCCACATGTACAGGTAACAGAGTTGTTACAGGCCCAAATATGGGGCCTGCCCATTTACATGGAAATTTGACAACATTTTTTTTCTGGGCCTATGCCACCTTTAAGACAGTATGGCAGCCCAGAAATGAAAATTACCCCCACGATGACCTACCATTTGCAAAAATATACATCCCAGGGTATTCCACATGGGGTATGTCTAGTCTTTTTTTGGAGCCAAAATGTAGTCGTCATTTCTTCTATAAAGGTAAGACGAGTCCACGGATTCATGCTTTACTTGTGGGATATTATCCTCCTGCTAACAGGAAGTGGCAAAGAGCACCACAGCAGAGCTGTCTATATAGCACCTCCCTTAGCTCCACCCCCCAGTCATTCTCTTTGCCTACTCTAAGTACTAGGAAGGGTAAAGTGAAAGAGGTGATAAAATATTAGTTTTTAATTTCTTCAAGCAAGAGTTTGTTATTTTAAATGGTACCGGTGTGTACTATTTACTCTCAGGCAGCAGATGGATGAAGACTGCTGCCTGGAGGATGATGATCTTAGCATTTATAACTAAGGTCCATTGCTGTTCCCACAGAGGATGAGGAGTACAGGAAACTTCAGTGTGAGGAACGGTTTCATGCTATGCAGCAATGAGGTATGTTCAGTCATATTTTTCTGGAGAGACTGTGTATTTCAGAAAGGCTGACATTATACCCAGGAGGGTAAGGGTAAGCAGTAATCCTAGAGCTAAAAGAAGGGCATTACTTAGCTTGCATATGGGGTCAATTACAAATATGGTTGACAATGAATTGCAAATGTTTGTGAGCAAACATTTTTTGATTTGGGAGTGCATTAACGTTTTTGTGGGCAATAACGTTTTGGGCAAACTTTATTAAGGGCACACATGGCTTAACTTTTGGGTCTCAGAACCCACATGGCTAGTTATAACCGCTCTGGTGCGGTTCTTTAAGGCTGAGGAGACATCGAGTGGGATGGGCGGGGCCTATTTTCGAGCCTCAGATGCGCAGTTAGTTTTATCAGCAAGCAGCAAGCTCTAACTCCTGAGGGCCCTGGTGTATGTTTTGGGCCAAATCAAAGCTTTTACCCCACATTTTCAATCCCTGAGGGCAGGTAGGGCCACAGCAGGGCTGTGGCAAGGTGCTGAGAGTGTTTTTTTCCGGATCTGGGCCTATTTTCGATCCGGTTTGGAAATTAAGGGGTTAATTGTTAAAAAAATTGTGGTGCAATCTTAACTACCTATATTGTGTCTACATACAAAATTTTGAAAAATTTGGTGCATGTTTAGGCTGTTTTGCAGAACGTGTATGCTTTTTTTCTCTTAAAGGCGCAGTACCGTTTTTTAGGATTGTTATTTTTTTCACTAAATAAAGTGTTTTCATGCTTGTTTGTAGTCATTACTAGCCTGTTCAACATGTCTGACATTGAGGAAAGTCAATATGTTTAGAAGCCATTGTGGAACCTCCACTTAGAATGTGACCCTCATGCACCGAAAGGTCAATAAATTTTAAAGAACATATTTTAGCTACTAAAAGTATGTCGCAGGATGATTCTCAGTCAGAAGAGAATCAGGTTTTGCCATCTAATTCTCCCCGTGTCACAACCGTTAACGCCAGCACAAGCGACGCCACGTACTTCTAGTGCGTCTAATTCTTTCACCCTGCAAGATATGGCCGCAGTTATGAATACTACCCTCACAGAGGTTTTATCTAAGCTGCCGGGGTTGCAGGGGAAGCGCAGTAGGTCTGGTGTGAGAACAAATGCTGAGCCCTCTGACGCTTTATTAGCCATTTCCGATGTACCCTCACAATGTTCTGAAGTGAGGGATTTGCTGGCTGAAGGAGAGATTTCTGATTCAGGAAATATGTTCCCTCAGACAGATTCAGATATGACGGCTTTTAAATTTAAACTAGAACACCTCCGCTTATTGCTCAGGGAGGTTTTAGCGACTCTGGATGATTGTGACCCTATTGTAGTTCCAGAGTAATTGTGTAAAATTGACAGATTCCTAGAGGTTCCTGCCTACACTGATGTTTTTCCGGTCCCTAAGAGGATTTCGGAAATTGTTACTAAGGAGTGGGATAGACCAGGTATTCCGTTCGCTCCACCTCCTACTTTTAAGAAAATGTTTCCCATAACTGACGCCGTGCGGGACTCGTGGCAGACGTCCCTAAGGTGGAGGGAGCTATTCCTACCCTGGCTAAGCGTACAACTATACCTATCGAGGACAGTTGTGCTTTCAAAGATCCTATGGATAAAAAATTAGAGGGTCTTCTGAAGAAAATATTTGTTCACCAAGGTTTTCTTCTCCAACCTATAGCGTGCATTGTTTCTGTAACTACTGCAGCGTCCTTTTGGTTCGAGGCTCTGGAGGAGGCTCTTCAGGTTGAGACCCCATTAGATGATATTCTGGATAGAATTAGGGCTCTCAAGCTAGCTAATTCTTTCATTACAGATGCCGCTTTTCAATTGGCTAAATTAGCGGCGAAGAATTCAGGTTTTGCCATTTTAGCGCATAGAGCGTTATGGCTTAAGTCCTGGTCTGCTGATGTGTCATCAAAAGCTAAGCTTTTAGCCATCCCTTTCAAGAGTAAGACCCTATTCGGGCCTGAACTGAAAGAGATCATTTCAGACATCACTGGAGGGAAAGGCCATGCCCTTCCTCTAGATAAGACGAATAAGATGAGGACCAAACAAAATAATTTTCGTTCCTTTTGGAACGTCAAAGGTGGTTTCTCTACCTCTTCCCCTGACGCAAAGCAAGACAGGAATTTTGCTCAATCCAAGACAGTCTGGAGACCTAACCAGACTTGAAACAAGGGTAAACAGGCCAAGAAGCCCGCTGCTGCCACCAAGACAACATGAAGGGGTAGCCCCCGATCCGAGACCGGATCTAGTAGGGGGCAGACTTTCTCTCTTCGCTCAGGCTTGGGCAAGAGACGTTCAGGACTCCTGGGCTTTAGAAATAGTAACCCAGGGGTATCTTCTAGATTTCAAAGATTCTCCCCCAAGGGGGAGATTCCATCTTTCTCAATTGTCTGTAAACCAGACAAAAAGAGAGGCGTTCTTACGCTGTGTAGAAGACCTATATACCATGGGAGTGATCTGCCCAGTTTCGAAAACAGAACAGGGGCAAGGGTTCTACTCCAATCTGTTTGTGGTTCCCAAAAAGAGGGAACCTTCAGACCAATTTTGGATCTCAAGATCATAAACAAATTCCTCAGAGTCCCATCCTTCAAGATGGAGAGCATTCGGGCTATTTTGCCAATGATCCAGGAGGGTCAATATATGACCACCGTGGACTTAAAGGATGCGTATCTACACATTCCTATCCACAAAGATCATCACCAGTTCCTCAGATTCGCCTTTCTGGACAAGCATTACCAGTTTGTGGCTCTTCCCTTCGGGTTGGCCACAGCTCCCAGAATTTTCACAAAGGTGCTAGGGTCCCTTCTGGCGGTTCTAAGGCCGTGGGGCATAGCTGTGACGCCTTATCTGGACGATATCTTAATCCAGGCGTCAACTTTCCAACTAGCCAAGTCTCACAAGGGCATCGTGGGGGCTTTTCTAAGATCTCACGAGTGGCAGGTGAACATACAAAAGAGTTCACTTATCCGTCTCACAAGAGTTCCTTTCCTGGGAACTCTGATAGATTCGGTGGACATGAAGATTTTTCTGACGGAGGTCAGGAAATCAAAAATTCTATCCATCTGCCGAGCTCTTCATTCCATTCCTCTCCCGTCAGTGGCTCAGTGTATGGAGGTAATCGGCTTAATTGTAGCGGCAATGGACATAGTTCCGTTTGCTCGCTTGCATCTCAGACCACTACAACTCTGCATGCTCAAACAGTGGAATGGGGATTATGCAGATTTATCTCCTCAGATAAATCTGGACCAAGAGACCAGAGACTCTCTCTTCTTTGGTGGTTGTCACAGGATCATCTGTCCAAGGGAATGTGTTTCCGCAGGCCAGCGTGGGTCATAGTGACGACGGACGCCAGCCTATTGGGCTGGGGTGCAGTCTGGAATTCCCTGAAAGCACAGGGATTATGGACTCAGGAGCAGGCTCTCCTCCCGATAAATATTCTAGAACTGAGAGCGATATTCAACGCGCTTCAGGCGTGGCCTCAGCTGGCGTCAGCCAGATTCATAAGATTCCAGTCGGCCAATATCACGACTGTAGCATATATCAATCATCAGGGGGGAACAAAGAGTTCTCTAGCGATGATAGAGGTTACCAAAATAATTCAATGGGCAGAGACTCACTCTTGCCATCTATCAGCAATCTATATCCCAGGAGTGGAGAACTGGGAAGCGGATTTTCTAAGTCGTCAGACTTTTCATCCGGGGGAGTGGGAACTCCATCCGGAGGGGTTTGCACAATTGATTCAGCAATGGGGCACACCAGAATTGGATCTGATGGCGTCTCGTCAGAATGCCAAACTTTCTCGATACGGGTCCAGGTCAAGGGATCCTCAGGCAGTACTGATAGATGCTCTAGCATTACCCTGGTCGTTCAACCTGGCTTATGTGTTTCCATTTCCTCTCCTTCCTCGTTTGATTGCTAGAATCAAACAGGAGAGAGCTTCGGTGATTTTGATAGCACCTGCGTGGCCACACAGGACTTGGTATGCAGACCTGGTGGACATGTCATCTCTTCCACCATGGACTCTGCCACTGAGACAGGACCTTCTGATTCAAGGTCCATTCCAGAATCCAAATCTAGTTTCTCTGCAACTGACTACTTGGAGATTGAACGCTTGATCTTATCCAAGCGGGGGTTCTCTGAGTCGGTCATAGATACCTTGATTCAGGCTCGAAAGCCTGTCACCAGGAAAATTTATCATAAGATATGGCGTAAATATCTTTATTGGTGCGAATCCAAAGGCTACTCATGGAGTAGGATAATGATTCCTAGGATTTTGTCCTTTCTCCAAGAAGGATTGGAGAAGGGGCTATCAGCTAGTTCCTTAAAGGGACAGATATCTGCTTTATCAATTCTACTGCTCAAACATCTGGCAGATGTTCCAGACGTTCAGTCGTTCTGTCAGGCTTTAGTTAGAATCAAGCCTGTGTTTAAACCTGTTGCTCTGCCATGGAGTTTGAATTTAGTTCTTAAGGTTCTTCAAGTGGTTCCGTTTGAACCGATGCATTCCATAGATATTAAGCTTCTCTCTTGGAAAGTTCTGTTTTTAGTTGCTATCTCTTCGGCTCGAAGAGTTTCTGAACTATCTGCATTGCAATGCGACTCGCCTTATCTTGTTTTCCAGGCTGATAAGGTGGTTTTGCGTACCAAACCTGGATTCCTTCCTAAGGTTGTTACTAATAAGAATATTAATCAAGAAATTGTTGTTCCTTCTCTGTGTCCTAATCCTTCCTCTAAGAAGGAGCGTCTATTGCACAACTTGGACGTGGTTCGTGCTTTAAAGTTTTACTTGCAAGCGACCAAAGATTTCCATCAAACATCTTCTTTGTTTGTTGTCTATTCTGGAAAACGTAGAGGTCAAAAAGCTACGGCTACCTCCCTTGCCTTTTGGCTGAAAAGCATCATCCGTTTGGCATACGAGACTGCTGGACAGCAGCCCCCTGAAAGAATTACAGCTCACTCTACCAGAGCGGTGGCTTCCACATGGGCTTTTAAAAATGATGCTTCTGTTGAACCGATTTGTAAGGCTGCGACTTGGTCTTCGCTTCATACCTTTTCCAAATTTTACAAATTTGATACCTTTGCTTCTTCGGAGGCTATTTTTGGGAGAAAAGTTCTTCAAGCAGAGGTGCCTTCTGTTTAGCCATCTGTCTTGTCCCTCCCGTTCATCCGTGTACTGTAGCTTTGGTATTGTATCCCACAAGTAAAGGATGAATCCGTGGACTCGTCTTACTTTTATAGAAGAAAAGTAAATTTATGCTTACCTGATAAATTAATTTCTTCTATGGTAAGACGAGTCCACGGCCCGCCCTGTCATTTTCAGACAGATTATATTTTTTTTATTTAAACTTCAGTCACCTCTGCACCTTGTAGTTTCTCCTTTTCCTTCCTGTACCTTCGGTCAAATGACTGGGGGGTGGAGCTAAGGGAGGAGCTATATAGACAGCTCTGCTGTGGTGCTCTTTGCCACTTCCTTTTAGCAGGAGGATAATATCCCACAAGTAAAGGATGAATCCGTGGACTCGTCTTACCATAGAAGAAATTAATTTATCAGGTAAGCATAAATTTACTTTTTTTGTGTGCATTTTTCATAAAGGGGCCGATTTATCATGGCCCGAATGGGGCCAAATACCCCTGTTTCCGTGCAAGCCTTCAGGAGTACAGGATACAGGCGTTAAGAAGCAGCTGACTTAAGACCGCTGCTCCTTAACTTGTCCGAAGCCTCTGAGGTGGCGGACATCAATCTGCCCAATCTAATATGATCGAGTTGATTGACACTCCCTGCTAGCAGCTGATTGGCCGCAAATCTGCAGGGGGCGGCATTGCACAAGCATTTCACCAGAACTGCTTGTGCAATGATAAATGCTGAGGGCGTATGCTGTAGGCATATATTGATGTTTGGCAGGCATGATCACTACAGCGAATCATATCCACTAGACAAATGATAAATCGGCCCCAAACACTGCACTTTCACTGTTTGGGGTAGATTTACCATATGTCGAGCACACTGTTGGCATTTATCATTGTACAAGCATTTCTAGTGAAATTCACTGAACACAAATATGGGCGAGCCGGAAAATAGGGGACTCCGAAGCAGCATTGGCTGCTTCATAAATGGACCCCTTTATATCATCTTTATATGTTTTATTTCTAGAAACCAATATTTGTGTTCAGTGAAGTCCCACAAGTACTACGGTACCACCATGTAAAGGTTTTACAGAGCCAAATATTGGGGGCCTGCCCATTTCAGTCTTTGCTGAAGTGCGGTGATCAGAAACCGCTGGAAAGGGTTAAAAACTTAAAATTTGTTAAAAAAAGACAAAAAGGGTCAAATTTTATTAAAAAATAAAATAAAACAAATCACACCCAAAAAGTACTGAACAGTATTATTGTACTGATCAGAGTCATCACAGCAATAAGATAGCACCTGAATGAATTAAAACTGGATGAAAAGTAAACTTTGTGTAGCACTTGTCAGCACTCATCTCTCTGCCTCTCTCCTCAGATAACACTGAGTAAAGAGAAAGACACAGGTAGTGCAGACAGTCAATGTTTCCAATCATTACATGTCACATTGTATCTGTGACTGCTTATCCCTGCATTTCAAAGCTCTGATTGGCTTCTGGGAGAGTGCCTGAGTTGCCAGGCAATTCCCAGCTTTGGATCCAGTGTGGTAAGTATAATGGGGGGGCATATAAATTAGGACGTTCCAGCCCAGCATTGTCAGGACTGCATGGTGTGTCCTAATGGTGGAAGGGGTTAAGTATGTGTTTAACTCCTTTAGGGGGTTTTTAACACTATAATGAACCTTTAAGAAATGGAAACTTTTTTTTCCCCTGGAGAATAATCTGAAAATTTTAGTGAATCAGGAGATTGACGTAGATAGAAAAAATATGTCTCTTCCACTGCAGGGAACACAGTGACACAGACAGCAGGGAGTAATGAGGTTGTCCACAGTTATACAGCAGGAGGGACATACGTGTGTAACTCCTTCTGTAACGCATAACACTGAGGTTTATCAAACTTTCTGCAGGCAGAATACCAGATAGGAGGAAGCTATGAATCTGTCTTTACAACTGCAGTAAGCACACTGACAGGACGGTACTAAGTATGAATCTGACTGTACAACTGCAGTAAGCACACTGACAAGACGGTACTAAGTATGAATCTGACTGTACAGCTGCAGTAAGCACACTGACACAGACAGGAGGGTACTATGAATCTGACTGTACAACTGCAGTAAGCACACTGACACAGACAGGAGGGTACTATGAATATGACTGTACAACTGCAGTAAGCACACTGACACAGACAGGAGGGAACTATGAATCTGGTTGTACAACTGCAGTAAGCACACTGACACAGACAGGAGGGAACTATGAATCTGGTTGTACAACTGCAGTAAGCACACTGACACAGACAGGAGGGTACTATGAATCTGACTGTACAACTGCAGTAAGCACACTGACACAGACAGGAGGGTACTATGAATCTGATTGTACAACTGCAGTAAGCTCACTGACACAGACAGGAGGGTACTATGAATCTGACTGTACAACTGCAGTAAACACACTGACACAGACAGGAGGGTACTATGAATATGACTGTACAACTGCAGTAAACACACGGACACAGACAGGAGGGTACTATGAATATGACTGTACAACTGCAGTAAGCACGCTGACACAGACAGGAGGGTACTATGAATCTGATTGTACAACTGCAGGAAACACACTGACACAGACAGGAGGGTACTATGAATATGACTGTACAACTGCAGTAAGCACACTGACACAGACAGGAGGGTACTATGAATATGACTGTACAACTGCAGTAAGCACACTGACACAGACAGGAGGGTACTATGAATATGACTGTACAACTGCAGTAAGCACACTGACACAGACAGGAGGGTACTATGAATATGACTGTACAACTGCAGTAAGCACACTGACACAGACAGGAGGGTACTATGAATCTGAATGTACAACTGCAGGAAACACACTGACACAGACAGGAGGGTACTATGAATATGACTGTACAACTGCAGTAAGCACACTGACACAGACAGGAGGGTACTATGAATATGACTGTACAACTGCAGTAAGCACACTGACACAGACAGGAGGGTACTATGAATATGACTGTACAACTGCAGTAAGCACACTGACACAGACAGGAGTGTACTATGAACATGACTGTACAACTGCAGTAAGCTCACTGACACAGACAGGAGGGTACTATGAATATGACTGTACAACTGCAGTAAGCACACTGACACAGACAGGAGGGTACTATGAATATGATTGTACAACTGCAGTAAGCACACTGACACAGACAGGAGGGTACTATGAATCTGATTGTACAACTGCAGTAAGCACACTGACACAGACAGGAGGGTACTATGAATATGACTGTACAACTGCAGTAAGCACACTGACACAGACAGGAGGGTACTATGAATATGACTGTACAACTGCAGTAAGCACACTGACACAGACAGGAGGGTACTATGAATATGACTGTACAACTGCAGTAAGCATAATTGCTAGGCTTGAGGGGAGTGGACACCCACCTCAACAAGAATACACATATAGCACTCCTGAGTTCTGTCACATAAATAGTATCAACCGATATAACTATTCACAATAAACTACTGTCCAATAATATGGCTATTATTGACAAATGGGTTAGGATAGATAGAAGTGAGAAAATGCACATTAAAATATAACTTTTATTCATACTATGTTAAAAAAATTTACACAAACATAACCATGACACACGATTTAAAACTACAGATAGGGGGGACATGGATCTGCGTGTCAATCAGATAGAGAATAATAGTAGTAGTGAGTAATACTACAGGTATAGCAGGCTAAATGTCCAAATCTCATTAGAGAATTAATTGTGAATATTGCTATACATACTGGTGAGCAGCTAATACTCCTGATTATGTGAAAATGAATTTCAGTAGCTGGTGTGTGGCTCAGACAATGATGCACACAAAATTAGTGTAATAGATATCACTATGTGTATATGTGAGAATATACTCTAGTCCACTACATTGATATCAGCAGCATTAATTAAATGCTATAGGTTGATGGTTCTTATACCAGAGAAAAATCTTACTAACTGTTAAATATCACTAAAATCACTATTATAAATATCTTCTTTATGTATTATCAGTAGGAAGTTATGTATCTATCATTTATTATACACACACTGTTCACCATTATTATGCAACAGTATTCACCATTGACACATTAGTAGAAGATAATAAATCTTCGGCATCATAAATTTGTCTAGTATTATTACTAGCATTATCACTAAATACTCCAGTGTATTATTGCACTACCACTCATCATTATCGATTTTCAAACACACTTACACTCTTTATAATTTTATTTTACCTCACATATGTTTGGGATTTTTAATTGGTTAGCACATTGGTTATATTCATTTAGATAACAGGCGCATCACACAGTCAATCAATATTTTAAAACTTTTTATGTCATGAGAATGTATGATTAATATTCAACTTTTTATCTGTCTCATTTATCCTCTGTTAATAATAATAATCTGTATCTGTTGATCGGATATCTGTGCCTGCTTAGGAAAGACACACATGACAGAACTTAGGACCCTGATAATCCCTCAACACGGGACCGCATGACGTTATCCAGGGGGCGGTACATTTAGGCATAACATTATTTAAACCCACTTTCGCACGCCGCGCGCGCACCCTTTGAAAAAGCCGTCAAGTGGCGAAACATGTTAGGGAATTGGTGAGGGGCCCAGTGAGCTCCTGTGTTTTAGGAAGCGTTTAGTGGGGAACGACCAGCGTGTCCCAGCAGCTAATACTCAGTATTTTATTTATATCTATTTCCTCAGTTTAATTGAGTGTGTTTGTTACTCAGTCTTTCAGCGTGCAGCACGTTTACTCATATTGATTCACAAAGAGTTAATTTCAATATGCAGCACGCTGAATATAGATGTCACAAATAAATCCGGTTCACATTATGAGTAATGACTGTTAGTATTCTCGGAACTATCAACCTTTATGTTACATGATGCAGCGTGTTGACTACAAATACAGTGAGCAAGTTTAGTTCACGAGTGGAGTGGTGATTACTTTGGTATATAAACCTTAATCTCTATCATCCCAGTAACGGTGTAAAGTCTGATACAATCTATTAATAAACTCACTTGTGTAAGGTTTACTTATAGTCACTCCTAACGGTGGTAACAATTTAGTTACACAAAGTGAAGCACAGATATAAAGTAACAACGTATGGATGCCAATTATTAATTCAATGCTGAATCTATACTGTTAACCCTCATTGAGCAAGGATCGAAACTATCAGACTTATATCCCAAGCGGGAAACCAGCAATTCACCTCCCACCTAGTATAACCAAATTCATTGTAATAACATAAAGGTCTTTACAACAAGCAGTATGCTGATTATAGAAGTTACAAATTAATCCGACTCACATTGTGAGTGATGATTCTTATTATCCTTTGAATTCTCAACCTTCATGTTATATTATGTAGCGTGTTGACTACAAAAATAGTGTGAGCATATGTAGTTCACGAGTGGAGTAGTGATTAATTTTGGTATTTAAACATCAATCTCTGTCATCCCAGTTACGGTGTTAATTTTGATACAATTAAATAATAATATATTCACTTATATAAGGTCTATGTAAAATCACTTCAAATGGTGGTAACAATTTAGTTACATAAGTGTAGCATAGACATTAAGTGACAACATATATATGTTAATAACAAATATAATACCAAATCTATACTGATAGCTCTTACTGAGCAAGCATTGAAACTATCACTGGGGCAAACCTATAATTCACCTCCCACCAAGTACAATCGAACTTATTATAATAACCAAAAGGTCTACATAACAAGCAGCATATTGGCTGCAGAAGTCGCATATAGAGCCGACTCTAATCATAAATGATTACGTTCTCACACTATGCAGCACACTAACTGCAGATATTACAAACAGACCTGATATTTAACAGTTAGTAAGATTTTTCTCTGGTATAAGAACCATCAACCTATAGCATTTAATTAATGCTGCTGATATCAATGTAGTGGACTAGAGTATATTCTCACATATACACATAGTGATATCTATTACACTAATTTTGTGTGCATCATTGTCTGAGCCACACACCAGCTACTGAAATTCATTTTCACATAATCAGGAGTATTAGCTGCTCACCAGTATGTATAGCAATATTCACAATTAATTCTCTAATGAGATTTGGACATTTAGCCTGCTATACCTGTAGTATTACTCACTACTACTATTATTCTCTATCTGATTGACACGCAGATCCATGTCCCCCCTATCCGTAGTTTTAAATCGTGTGTCATGGTTATGTTTGTGTAAATTTTTTTAACATAGTATGAATAAAAGTTATATTTTAATGTGCATTTTCTCACTTCTATCTATCCTAACCCATTTGTCAATAATAGCCATATTATTGGACAGTAGTTTATTGTGAATAGTTATATCGGTTGATACTATTTATGTGACAGAACTCAGGAGTGCTATATGTGTATTCTTGTTGAGGTGGGTGTCCACTCCCCTCAAGCCTAGCAATTGTACTTTCTATAATACACAGCACCAACCCCGGAGCTCAGGTTATTAGACCTGTGTACCCCTTTGATAGGGCAGTAGTTCTCATTTATGTTCCAGTAGTGCCATTGGACCCCCTCTTCTTGTTCTTAAACTGCAGTAAGCACACTGACACAGACAGGAGGGTACTATGAATATGATTGTACAACTTCAGTAAGCACACTGACACAGACAGGAGGGTACTATGAATATGACTGTACAACTGCAGTAAGCACACTGACACAGACAGGAGGGTACTATGAATATGACTGTACAACTGCAGTAAGCACACTGACACAGACAGGAGGGTACTATGAATCTGACTGTACAACTGCAGTAAGCACACTGACACAGACAGGAGGGTACTATGAATATGACTGTACAACTGCAGTAAGCACACTGACACAGACAGGAGGGTACTATGAATCTGATTGTACAACTGCAGTAAGCACACTGACACAGACAGGAGGGTACTATGAATATGACTGTACAACTGCAGTAAACACACTGACACAGACAGGAGGGTACTATGAATCTGATTGTACAACTGCAGTAAGCACACTGACACAGACAGGAGGGTACTATGAATATGACTGTACAACTGCAGTAAGCACACTGACACAGACAGGAGGGTACTATGAATCTGATTGTACAACTGCAGTAAGCACACTGACACAGATAGGAGGGTACTATGAATCTGATTGTATAACTGCAGTAAGCACACTGACACAGACAGGAGGGTACTATGAATATGACTGTACAACTGCAGTAAGCACACTGACACAGACAAGAGGGTACTATGAATCTGATTGTACAACTGCAGGAAACACTGACACAGACAGGAGGGTATGTTGAGGTCAATTTAACAAGGGCCGAATGCAACTGTTTCTGCGTGAGCAGCGGTCTTAAGATCAAAGTGTGGCAGATCCACTATAGCAGAGCATGTCCGCTCGCACTTTGTGAAATAGCCCGCTATGAATCTAACTGTACAACTGCAGGAAACGCACTGACACAGACAGGAGGCCCCTACGAATCTGTCTATCACTGCAGTGAATTCACTGACACAAACAGGAGGGTGCTGTGAACTTTTGTAAAACTAGTAAGCCGCGGCTACTGTCTCCTATGAATATATAGAACTCGCCAAAAGCAAAAAACATGTTTTCTAAATTAAAATTCGGCAGCTGGTAGTCATTGGAAACACATTAAGGGGAAAACAATTTTTACAGTACACTGTCCCTTTAAAGTGAATGAAACTCATTTTATTTTGAAGTACTGAAATGCATTTTTCTCTCGTCTTTATAAGTAGTGTAGAGAGGTAAGATACTGAGCTTTTATGTAAAATCTCTCATTACAGAATCATGTTGAGGACTTTGAAGTACTGGCATGCTTTAACTGTGAGATAAATCCCAATGTTTCCATCTTCTCAGTCCAGAATCAATTTTTCCTACTTGGCTAATTCTTTACAACATTAAAAACTGTATTCCAGTTCCTGTAAAACTCTAGCTTAGAATATGTTAAGCCAAACATCTGGATTTAGTACGTCTGATTGGTAAAATGCATGAAGATTCATGTAACAAACAGTTGTGTAGGCTTTTTGGAGGTCTACATGGAAAATATATATATATATATATATATATATATATATAGATGATAGATAGATAGATAGGTTTTGTGCTGCCCTAGGTACACACAATTCTGCTGCCCCCCCCAGGTTTTAGGCCTTTATTAACAATAATATTTTTGGTCAGGGAGTAACAATACATTATTTTATTTGCATAAAGCATTCATATTAGTCACTCAGGCAAGTATCTGCTATCACTGGGAATGCTGGTAAATTACCCATTGCACCCTGTGACAAGCAGCAGGAAAATAAAGCAAGGTATTATATAATTTCCACAATAAAAAGCTATAATAATTCCCACAACAAAGACTACAAAGTATAGCACACAACTACTTAAAGGGACACTGTACCCAAAAATTTTCTTTCGTGATTCAGATTGAGCATGAAATTTTAAGCAACTTTCTAATTTACTCCTATTATCAAATTTTCTTCATTCTCTTGGTATCTTTATTTGAAATGCAAGAATGTAAGTTTAGATGCCGGCCCATTTTTGGTGAACAACCTGGGTTGTCCTTGCTGATTGGTGGATAAATTCATCCACCAATAAAAAAGTGCTGTCCAGAGTACTGAAACCAAAAAAAATCTTAGATGCCTTCTTTTTCAAATAATGATAGCAAGAGAACGAAGAGAAATTGATAATAGGAGTAAATTAGAAAGTTGCTTAAAATTGCATGCTCTTTCTGAATTACAAAAGAAAAAAATTGGGTTCAGTGTCCTTTTAACCCCTTAGTGACCAGAGCACTTTTCCATTTTCTGTCCGTTTGGGACCAAGGCTATTTTTACATTTTTGCGGTGTTTGTGTTTAGCTGTAATTTTCTTCTTACTCATTTACTGTACCCACACATATTATATACCGTTTTTCTCGCCATTAAATGGACTTTCTAAAGATACCATTATTTTCATCATATCTTATAATTTACTATAAAAAAATGATAAAATATGAGGAAAAATGGAAAAAAACACACTTTTCTCCAACATAGGTGTGTCCGGTCCACGGCGTCATCCTTACTTGTGGGATATTCTCTTCCCCAACAGGAAATGGCAAAGAGCCCAGCAAAGCTGGTCACATGATCCCTCCTAGGCTCCGCCTACCCCAGTCATTCTCTTTGCCGTTGTACAGGCAACATCTCCACGGAGATGGCTTAGAGTTTTTTAGTGTTTAACTGTAGTTTTTATTATTCAATCAAGAGTTTGTTATTTTAAAATAGTGCTGGTATGTACTATTTACTCTGAAACAGAAAAGAGATGAAGATTTCTGTTTGTATGAGGAAAATGATTTTAGCAACCGTTACTAAAATCCATGGCTGTTCCACACAGGACTGTTGAGAGGAATTAACTTCAGTTGGGGGAACAGTGAGCAGTCTTTTGCTGCTTGAGGCATGACACATTCTAACAAGACGATGTAATGCTGGAAGCTGTCATTTTCCCTATGGGATCCGGTAAGCCATGTTTATTAAGATAGTAAATAAGGGCTTCACAAGGGCTTATTAAGACTGTAGACTTTTTCTGGGCTAAATCGATTCATATATTACACATATTTAGCCTTGAGGAATCATTTAATCTGGGTATTTTGGTAAAATTATATCGGCAGGCACTGTTTTAGACACCTTATTCTTTAGGGGCTTTCCCTAATCTTAGGCAGAGCCTCATTTTCGCGCCGGTATTGCGCACTTGTTTTTGAGAGGCATGACATGCAGTCGCATGTGTGAGGAGCTCTGATACATAGAAAAGACTTTCTGAAGGCGTCATTTGGTATTGTATTCCCCTTTGGGCTTGGTTGGGTCTCAGCAAAGCAGATACCAGGGACTGTAAAGGGGTTAAAGTTAAAAACGGCTCCGGTTCCGTTATTTTAAGGGTTAAAGCTTCCAAATTTGGTGTGCAATACTTTTAAGGCTTTAAGACACTGGGGTGAAATTTTGGTGAATTTTGAACAATTCCTTCATACTTTTTCGCAATTGCAGTAATAAAGTGTGTTCAGTTTAAAATTTAAAGTGACAGTAACGGTTTTATTTTAAAACGTTTTTTGTACTTTGTTATCAAGTTTATGCCTGTTTAACATGTCTGAACTACCAGATAGACTGTGTTCTGAATGTGGGGAAGCCAGGGTTCCTTCTCATTTAAATAAATGTGATTTATGTGACAATGAAAATGATGCCCAAGATGATTCCTCAAGTGAGGGGAGTAAGCATGGTACTGCATCATTCCCTCCTTCGTCTACACGAGTCTTGCCCACTCAGGAGGCCCCTAGTACATCTAGCGCGCCAATACTCCTTACTATGCAACAATTAACGGCTGTAATGGATAATTCTATCAAAAACATTTTAGCCAAAATGCCCACTTATCAGCGTAAGCGCGACTGCTCTGTTTTAGATACTGAAGAGCATGATGACGCTGATGATAATGGTTCTGAAATGCCCCTACACCAGTCTGATGGGGCCAGGGAGGTTTTGTCTGAGGGAGAAATTTCAGATTCAGGGAAAATTTCTCAACAAGCTGAACCTGATGTGATTACATTTAAATTTAAGTTGGAACATCTCCGCGCTCTGCTTAAGGAGGTATTATCCACTCTGGATGATTGTGAGAATTTGATCATCCCAGAGAAACTATGTAAAATGGACAAGTTCCTAGAGGTCCCGGGGCTCCCAGAAGCTTTTCCTATACCCAAGCGGGTGGCGGACATTGTAAATAAAGAATGGGAAAGGCCCGGTATACCTTTCGTCCCTCCCCCCATATTTAAAAAATTGTTTCCTATGGTCGACCCCAGAAAGGACTTATGGCAGACAGTCCCCAAGGTCGAGGGAGCGGTTTCTACTTTAAACAAACGCACCACTATACCCATAGAAGATAGTTGTGCTTTCAAAGATCCTATGGATAAAAAATTAGAAGGTTTACTTAAAAAGATGTTTGTTCAGCAGTGTTACCTTCTACAACCAATTTCATGCATTGTCCCTGTCACTACAGCCGCGTGTTTCTGGTTCGATGAGCTAGTAAAGGCGGTCGATAGTGATTCTCCTCCTTATGAGGAGATTATGGACAGAATCCGTGCTCTCAAATTGGCTAATTCTTTCACCCTAGACGCCACTTTGCAATTGGCTAGGTTAGCGGCTAAGAATTCTGGGTTTGCTATTGTGGAGCGCAGAGCGCTTTGGTTGAAATCTTGGTCAGCTGATGCGTCTTCCAAGAACAAACTACTTAACATTCCTTTCAAGGGGAAAACGCTGTTTGGCCCTGACTTGAAAGAGATTATCTCTGATATCACTGGGGGTAAGGGCCACGCCCTTCCTCAGGATCGGTCTTTCAAGGCGAAAAATAAACCTAATTTTCGTCCCTTTCGTAGAAACGGACCAGCCCAAAGTGCTACGTCCTCTAAGCAAGAGGGTAATACTTCTCAAGCCAAGCCAGCTTGGAGACCAATGCAAGGCTGGAACAAGGGAAAGCAGGCCAAGAAACCTGCCACTGCTACCAAGACAGCATGAAATGTTGGCCCCCGATCCGGGACCGGATCTGGTGGGGGGCAGACTCTCTCTGTTCTGGATCCTTGGGCACTAGAAATAGTCTCCCAAGGTTATCTTCTGGAATTCAAGGGGCTTCCCCCAAGGGGGAGGTTCCACAGGTCTCAGTTGTCTTCAGACCACATAAAAAGACAGGCATTCTTACATTGTGTAGAAGACCTGTTAAAAATGGGAGTGATTCATCCTGTTCCATTAGGAGAACAAGGGATGGGGTTCTACTCCAATCTGTTCATAGTTCCCAAAAAAGAGGGAACGTTCAGACCAATCTTAGATCTCAAGATCTTAAACAAGTTTCTCAAGGTTCCATCGTTCAAAATGGAAACCATTCGAACAATTCTTCCTTCCATCCAGGAAGGTCAATTCATGACCACGGTTGATTTAAAGGATGCGTATCTACATATTCCTATCCACAAGGAACATCATCGGTTCCTAAGGTTCGCATTCCTGGACAAGCATTACCAGTTCGTGGCGCTTCCTTTCGGATTAGCCACTGCTCCAAGGATTTTCACAAAGGTACTAGGGTCCCTTCTAGCGGTGCTAAGACCAAGGGGCATTGCAGTAGTACCTTACTTGGACGACATTCTGATTCAAGCGTCGTCCCTTCCTCAAGCAAAGGCTCACACGGACATAGTCCTGGCCTTTCTCAGATCTCACGGATGGAAAGTGAACGTGGAAAAGAGTTCTCTATCTCCGTCGACAAGAGTTCCCTTCTTGGGAACAATAATAGACTCCTTAGAAATGAGGATTTTTCTGACAGAGGCCAGAAAAACAAAACTTCTAAACTCTTGTCGGATACTTCATTCCGTTCCTCTTCCTTCCATAGCGCAGTGCATGGAAGTGATAGGTTTGATGGTAGCGGCAATGGACATAGTTCCTTTTGCGCGCATTCATCTAAGACCATTACAACTGTGTATGCTCAGTCAGTGGAATGGGGACTATACAGACTTGTCTCCGAAGATACAAGTAAATCAGAGGACCAGAGACTCACTCAGTTGGTGGCTGTCCCTGGACAACCTGTCACAAGGGATGACCTTCCGCAGACCAGAGTGGGTCATTGTCACGACCGACGCCAGTCTGATGGGCTGGGGCGCGGTCTGGGGATCCCTGAAAGCTCAGGGTCTTTGGTCTCGGGAAGAATCTCTTCTACCGATAAATATTCTGGAACTGAGAGCGATATTCAATGCTCTCAAGGCTTGGCCTCAGCTAGCGAGGGCCAAGTTCATACGGTTTCAATCAGACAACATGACGACTGTTGCGTACATCAACCATCAGGGGGGAACAAGGAGTTCCCTGGCGATGGAAGAAGTGACCAAAATCATTCAATGGGCGGAGACTCGCTCCTGCCACCTGTCTGCTATCCACATCCCAGGAGTGGAAAATTGGGAAGCGGATTTTCTGAGTCGTCAGACATTGCATCCGGGGGAGTGGGAACTCCATCCGGAAATCTTTGCCCAAATCACTCAACTGTGGGGCATTCCAGACATGGATCTGATGGCCTCTCGTCAGAACTTCAAGGTTCCTTGCTACGGGTCCAGATCCAGGGATCCCAAGGCGATTCTAGTAGATGCACTAGTAGCACCTTGGACCTTCAAACTAGCTTATGTATTCCCGCCGTTTCCTCTCATCCCCAGGCTGGTAGCCAGGATCAATCAGGAGAGGGCGTCGGTGATCTTGATAGCTCCTGCGTGGCCACGCAGGACTTGGTATGCAGATCTGGTGAATATGTCATCGGCTCCACCATGGAAGCTACCTTTGAGACGAGACCTTCTTGTTCAAGGTCCGTTCGAACATCCGAATCTGGTCTCACTCCAGCTGACTGCTTGGAGATTGAACGCTTGATCTTATCAAAGCGAGGGTTCTCAGATTCTGTTATTGATACTCTTGTTCAGGCCAGAAAGCCTGTAACTAGAAAAATTTACCACAAAATTTGGAAAAAATATATCTGTTGGTGTGAATCTAAAGGATTCCCTTGGGACAAGGTTAAGATTCCTAAGATTCTATCCTTCCTTCAAGAAGGATTGGAAAAAGGATTATCTGCAAGTTCCTTGAAGGGACAGATTTCTGCCTTGTCTGTGTTACTTCACAAAAAGCTGGCAGCTGTGCCAGATGTTCAAGCCTTTGTTCAGGCTCTGGTTAGAATCAAGCCTGTTTACAAACCTTTGACTCCTCCTTGGAGTCTCAACTTAGTTCTTTCAGTTCTTCAGGGGGTTCCGTTTGAACCCTTACATTCCGTTGATATTAAGTTATTATCTTGGAAAGTTTTGTTTTTGGTTGCAATTTCTTCTGCTAGAAGAGTTTCAGAATTATCTGCTCTGCAGTGTTCTCCTCCTTATCTGGTGTTCCATGCAGATAAGGTGGTTTTACGTACTAAACCTGGTTTTCTTCCAAAAGTTGTTTCTAACAAAAACATTAACCAGGAGATAGTCGTGCCTTCTCTGTGTCCGAAACCAGTTTCGAAGAAGGAACGTTTGTTGCACAATTTGGATGTTGTTCGCGCTCTAAAATTCTATTTAGATGCTACAAAGGATTTTAGACAAACATCTTCCTTGTTTGTTGTTTATTCTGGTAAAAGGAGAGGTCAAAAAGCAACTTCTACCTCTCTCTCTTTTTGGATTAAAAGCATCATCAGATTGGCTTACGAGACTGCCGGACGGCAGCCTCCTGAAAGAATCACAGCTCATTCCACTAGGGCTGTGGCTTCCACATGGGCCTTCAAGAACGAGGCTTCTGTTGATCAGATATGTAGGGCAGCGACTTGGTCTTCACTGCACACTTTTACCAAATTTTACAAGTTTGATACTTTTGCTTCTTCTGAGGCTATTTTTGGGAGAAAGGTTTTGCAAGCCGTGGTGCCTTCCATTTAGGTGACCTGATTTGCTCCCTCCCTTCATCCGTGTCCTAAAGCTTTGGTATTGGTTCCCACAAGTAAGGATGACGCCGTGGACCGGACACACCTATGTTGGAGAAAACAGAATTTATGTTTACCTGATAAATTACTTTCTCCAACGGTGTGTCCGGTCCACGGCCCGCCCTGGTTTTTTAATCAGGTCTGATAATTTATTTTCTTTAACTACAGTCACCACGGTATCATATGGTTTCTCCTATGCAAATATTCCTCCTTAACGTCGGTCGAATGACTGGGGTAGGCGGAGCCTAGGAGGGATCATGTGACCAGCTTTGCTGGGCTCTTTGCCATTTCCTGTTGGGGAAGAGAATATCACACAAGTAAGGATGACGCCGTGGACCGGACACACCGTTGGAGAAAGTAATTTATCAGGTAAACATAAATTCTGTTTTTCTAACTTTGACCCCCAAAATCTGTTACATATCTAAAACCACCAAAAAACACCCATACTAAATAGTTTCTAAATTTTGTCCTGAGTTTAGAAATACCCAATGTTTACATGTTCTTTGCTTTTTTTGCAAGTTATAGGGCCATAAATACAAGTAGCACTTTGCTATTTCCAAACCATTTTTTTCCAAAATTAGCGCTAGTTACATTAGAACACTGATATCTTTCAGGAATACCTGAATATCCCTTGACATTTATATATTTTCTTTTAGTAGACATCCCAAAGTATTGATCTAGGCCAATTTTGGTATATTTCATACCACCATTTCACCGCCAAATGCGATCAAATACAAAAAATTGTTCACTTTTTCACAAATTTTTTCACAAACTTTAGGTTTCTCACTGAAATTATTTACAAACAACTTGTGCAATTATGGCATAAATGGTTGTAAATTCTTCTCTGGGATCCCCTTTGTTCAGAAATAGCACACATATATGGCTTTGGCGTTGCTTTTTGGTAATTAGAAGGCCGCTAAATGCCACTGCGCACCACAAGTGTATCATGCCCAGCAGTTAAGGGGTTAATTAGGGAGCTTTTAGGGAGCTTGTAGGGTTAATTTTAGCTTTAGTGTAGTGTAGTAGACAACCCCAAGTATTGATCTAGGCACATTTTGGTATATTTCATGCCACCATTTCACCGCCAAATGCGATCAAATTAAAAAAAAACGTAAAATTTTTCACAATTTTAGGTTTCTCACTGAAATCATTTACAAACAGCTTGTGCAATTATGGCACAAATGGTTGTAAATGCTTGTCTGGGATCCCCTTTGTTCAGAAATAGCAGACATATATGACTTTGGCGTTGCTTTCTGGTAATTAGAAGGCCACTAATTCCTGTTGCGCCTCACACGTGTATTATGGCTAGCAGTGAAAGGGTTAATTAGGGAGTTTGTAGTGAGCTTGCAGGGTTAATTTTAGCTTTAGTGTAGAGATCAGCCTCCCATCTGACACATCCCACCCCTTGATCCCTCCCAAACAGCTCCCTTCCCTCCCCCACCCCACAATTGTCCCCGCCATCTTAAGTACTGGCAGAAAGTCTGCCAGTACTAAAATAAAAGGGTTTTAAAAAAAAAAATGAATTTTTTTTTAGCATATTTACATATGCTACTGTGTAGGATCCCCCCCTTAGCCCCCAACCTCCCTGATCCCCCCAAAACCGCTCTCTAATCCTCCCCTCTGCCTTATTGGGGGCCATCTTGGGTACTGGCAGCTGTCTGCCAGTACCCAGTTTACAATAAAAAGTGCTTTTTTTTTCTTTGTTTTTTTTTTTCTGTAGTGTAGCTTCCCCCCCCCCCCACAGACAAACCCCCACCACCTTGCTGATTATTTTAATTTTCAATATTTTTATCTTTAATATTTCCACATTTTCTGCAGTGTAGCGGTTCCCACCCGCTCCCTCCCGTGCACGCGCCCGCCGCCACCCTCCCGTGCACGCGCGCGCGCCCATGCGCGCCCCCAGCCACCCCCGCCCACGATCCCGCCCCCCTTCACATCCACAGGGCCATCGATGGCCGCCACCCGCCTCCCGGTCCGGCTCCCACCCACCAACACAGGGAGCAACCGATCTCCGGTGCAGAGAGGGCCACAGAGTGGCTCTCTCTGCACCGGATTACTTAAAAAGGTTATTGCAGGATGCCTCCATCACTGCAATAACCGGAAAGCAGCTGGAAGCGAGCAGGATCGCTTCCAGCTGCTTTCCACACTGAGGACGTGCAGGGTACGTTCTCAGGCATTAACTGCCTTTTTTCTGAAGACGTACCCTGCACGTCCTCAGTCGTTAAGGGGTTAATGAACTCCATTACATGCGCATCACTGGATTACCGCACTATCGGCTTAGCACTCAAGTGATATTCAGCATGAATTTTACTGCATACCCCATAGAAATCTGTTATGTGAGGGATTTAGCGCACCTGCACTGTCCAACATGACTACTGCTCAACCGACAAGAAAATAACTTTGGAAAATAGAAGTGCTATTGACTGTGTTTGAGCAATAGTGCTTATGTTTTTGCTCCCCACTTGTAACCTTGGCCATTGTAACTTGTAGTCTAGTAGAAACTAATCTGCCTTTCCCCTACACCTTTACACACCTGTCAGCCAAACTCTTATTGTTATGCACCCCCCAGCCAAACTTCCACCGTATATATGAGATAAAAATATATATATTATTCATGTTATTAGCATACTAAAACTTACTCAAATAAATAGACAATTAAAATTATCAGATAAAAGTGAGCATGATGTTAAAGGGATATTGTAATCAAACATTTTCTACCTATGTGAAAAACATATCTTGCCTGTACATATGTTACGTAAAAGTTGTTTACATTTAAGTTGAAACTAATACTGCACTATTGGCATTGTACTTCGTGATAATCCTCACTGACTGATAAGGACAACTACTTCTGCTGTACTAGTAGACAGAGGGAGGAACGCCTCTGGAAGTAAGTCATGATAACGTTGGTTTATTCATGAGAGAAACATACATTTTTCAAAAAACAAAAACTAAAAATACATTTGGAAATACACTCCTATAAATGAAACAAGGAAAAAAAAAAGTTCAGTACAATATCCCGTAAAGGGACATTAAACAGCTATCTTTTGGTAAAATATATTAAATCAAAGTAAACAAAAAAAAACAAAAAACAGATTGTGTAAAAAGAAATGGCAAACAACTTGTTTTCTTGTAAAATGAGCACTTAGAAATTCCCAGTGTAGCCACTGCCCCCAGTGTTATAAGAGAGCTGACACCTTGGCAATTTAGGTTTCATTTTGATTGATCTGGGCATAAGCACATCTGACTCACTGTTTATCTAGTCTATTCACTTTATAGTAAACCAGCTCATGTCACTCCAGAAGTTTTATGACATCAGGTTAGATAAATCTTCCTGCAGAGGCCACAGCCTCCTAATAGGGCTGTGACAGCAAGTAATGGACACTGCACAATTGTAGTGTAAAAAAGGAAATAAAAGGTCAAATCCATTTTTAAAATGATGAAAAATATCTTTTGAAATTATTTCTATTAAGTATAAGACACTGCTTAGTTATTTTACAACAATGAAACATACTGTTTACCATCCCTTTAAACTCTTTAAAAGCTTGAATAATCAAAGATGTATGTGAAAGAATCACCTGGGGTAAACACATTTATTCAAGACACCTTAAAGGGACACTGAGCCCACATTTGTTTTTTCATGATTGAGATAGAGCATGCAATTTTAATCAACTTTTTAACTTACTCCTATTATCAATTTTCTTCGTTCTCTTGTTATCTTTATTTGAAAATCATGAATGTAAATCTTAGCAGCCAGCCCATTTTAGGTTCAGCACCATGGATAGCGCTTGCTTATTGGAGGCTGACATTTACCCAGAAATAAGCAAGCATAACCCAGGTTCTCAACCAAAAATGGGCTGGCTCCTATGCATCACATTCCTGCTTTTAAATAAAGATAGCAAGAGAACAAAGAAAAATTGATAATCAGGGGTCGCCGGAAACAGAAATTATGAAGCAGTGGTCTAAAGACCGCTGCTCCATAACCTGTCCGCCTGTTCTGAGGCGGCGGACAGAAATCAACCCGATCGAATACGATCGGGTTGATTGAAACCCCCGGCCGCGAATCTGCAGGAGGCGGCATTGCACAAGCAGTTCATAAGAACTGCAGGTGCAATGATAAATGCCGTCCGCTCGCACATTAATTAATTGACCCTAGGAGTAAATTAGAAAGTTGCTTAAACTTGCATGCTCTATCTGAATCATTAAAGAAAAAATTTGCGTTTAGTGTCCCTTTAAACTATCAAGGAGGAGATTCTGACAAGCAACTTTCCAATCACCTTTGCTACATTATAAAACCTATAAAGTGGGAAAGTTATTTCAGGAAACCTGTTAGGGTAAAAAAAATATATATATATAATTGGTAGCATCCTCACTTTGTATATAATGTTCTGTGAATTATGCATCTATAGTATGCAACCCATTACACATTAAGTTATGCGTAGGCATAGAGGAATCATTAAAATATACATTCTTTGCATATTCGAAACTAATTTATATGCATGACTTGTGCTTATGTTGCTAGTTTTTTTACCCCTGTATACTTTTATTCAATACAATCATTTCTAGTACAGAACTGGCCAGTATGAAAACAGGTAATCAAATAATGTTAAATGTACCTTTTGAAGCCTCTTAAGATTTGCTAGGTTTGATACAAATCTGGGAATGCTAAAAAACAATTGTCATTAGAATTAATAACAAGTGACAGCTTGCTCCTATACATGACGCACAATATGCTACATCTGGGGCGCGATCCGATATAGATTGCAGTTTGCGGCGCAAGCGAGGGAACCCGCGTCGCCCGCAGTTTCAGCTCGCAACTCGAGCTATCCCATATATGGCGCCGTCAGATGCTAACGTGCCGTAAGTCTGACAAACCAGCGATGTCCAGAAATCTGCGCAAATACAAATTTCTGGCGTCGCCAGTGACTTGCGGCACGTTAGAAACTGCCGGCGCCTACAAAACCTGACTAAAGTCTAAAACACCCGCACTGTCTAACACGCCTCCCTAACATAGCCCGACAAGTCTAACCCTCTATCCGCTATCCCCCCTCACTAGCCTAACAATAAAATATGTATTAACCCCTTAACCGCCGCTACCTAATAAAGTTATTAACCCCTAAACCGGCGCCAGCTATATTAAATCTATAACCCCCTAAAGTGAGCCCCTAACACCGCCGCCATCTACCTTACCTACCCCCTAAAGTGAGCCCCTACTCCGCCGCTATCTATTTTGAAATTATTAACCCCTAATCTAATCCCCCTACCCCGCCGCCATCTATATTAAATTATTCAACCCCTAAAATACTAAACTATCCCTACCACTAAACCTAAGTCTAACCCTACAAATAGCCCTGAAAAGGGCTTTTTGCGTGGCATTGCCCCAAAGTAACAGCTCTTTTGCCAGCCCTTAAAAGGGCTTTTTGCGGGGCATGCCCCAAAGTAACAGCTCTTTTGCCAGCCCTTAAAAGGGCTTTTGGCAGGGGCTTTGTCACAAAGTAAACTGCTCTTTTGCCTACAATCTACATCCCCCTACACCGCGGCCACCTATAATAAATGTATTAACCCCTAATCTAATCCCCCTACACCGCCGCCAGCTATATTAACTATATTAACCCTAATTATATTAGGGTTAATATAGTTATTATATTATATATATTAACTATATTAACCCTAATTATATTAGGGTTCATATAGTTAATATCGTTATTATATTATATATATATATTAAGTATAATAACCCTATCTAACTCTAACATCCTAACTAAACTCTTATTAAAATAAATCTAATATTAATATTATTAATTAAAATATTCCTATTTAAATCTAAATACTTACCTATAAAATAAACCCTAAGATAGCTACAATATAATTAATAATTACATTATAGCTATGTTAGGGTTTATATTTATTTTACAGGTAAATTGTTAATTATTTTAACTAGGTATAATAGCTATTAAATAGTTATTACCTATTTAATATCTACCTAGTTAAAATAATTACCCAATTACCTGTAAAATAAATCCTAACCTAAGTTACAAATACACCTACACTATCAATAAATTAAATAAACTACAAATATCTATCTAAAAATACAATTAAATAAACTAAACTAAATAACAAAAAATAAAAAAAAGATTACAAGATTTTTAAGCTAATTACACCTATTCTAAGCCCCCTAATAAAATAATAAAGCCCCCCAAAATAAAAAAAATTCCCTGCCCTATTCTAAATTAAAAAAAGTTCAAAGCTCTTTACCTTACCAGCCCTTAAAAGGGCCTTTTGTGGGGCATTCCCCAAAGAATTCAGCTCTTTTGCATTTAAAAACATATACAATACCCCCCCCCATTACAACCCACCACCCACATACCCCTATTCTAAACCCACCCAAACCCCCCTTAAAAAAGCCTAACACTACCCCCCTGAAGATCTCCCTACCTTGTCTTCACCACACCGGGCCGAACTCCTCATCCGATTCGGGCGACGTCTTCCTCCAAGCGGCAGCAAAGTCTTCTTCCTTCCGGCAGCATCTTCCATGAAGCGGCATCTTCAATCTTCTTTCTTCGCTCCGCCACCGCGGAGCATCCATCCCGGCCGATGACTGAACGACGAATGAGGTACCTTTAAATGACGTCATCCAAGATGGCGTCCGCCGAATTCCGATTGGCTGATAGGATTCTATCAGCCAATCGGAATTAATTTAGAAAAATCTGATTGGCTGATTCAATCAGCCAATCAGATTCAAGTTCAATCCGATTGGCTGAACCAATCAGCCAATCGGATTGAACTTGAATCTGATTGGCTGATTCAATCAGCCAATCAGATTTTTCTAACTTAATTCCGATTGGCTGATAGAATCCTATCAGCCAATCGGAATTCGGCGGACGCCATCTTGGATGACGTCATTTAAAGGTACCTCATTCGTCGTTCAGTCGTCGGCCGGGATGGATGCTCCGCGGTGGCGGAGCGAAGAAAGAAGATTGAAGATGCCGCTTCATGGAAGATGCTGCCCGAAGGAAGAAGACTTTGCTGCCGCTTGGAGGAAGACGTCGCCGGAGGAAGAATTCTTCTTTGCCGCTTGTAGGAAGACATCGCCGGAGGAAGAATTCTTCTTTGCCGCTTGGAGCAAGACATCGCCTGAATCGGATGAGGAGTTCGGCCCGGTGTGGTGAAGACAAGGTAAGGAGATCTTCAGGGGGGTAGTGTTAGGCTTTTTTAAGGGGGGTTTGGGTGGGTTTAGAATAGGGGTATGTGGGTGGTGGGTTGTAATGGGGGGGGTATTGTAAATGTTTTTAAATGCAAAAGAGCTGAATTCTTTGGGGCATGCCCCACAAAAGGCCCTTTTAAGGGCTGGTAAGGTAAAGAGCTTTGAACTTTTTTTAATTTAGAATAGGGCAGGGAATTTTTTTTATTTTGGGGGGCTTTATTATTTTATTAGGGGGCTTAGAATAGGTGTAATTAGCTTAAAAATCTTGTAATCTTTTTTTTATTTTTTGTAATTTAGTGGGGTTTTTTTTTTGTAATTTAGTTTAGTTTATTTAATTGTATTTTTAGATAGATATTTGTAGTTTATTTAATTTATTGATAGTGTAGGTGTATTTGTAACTTAGGTTAGGATTTATTTTACAGGTAATTGGGTAATTATTTTAACTAGGTAGATATTAAATAGGTAATAACTATTTAATAGCTATTAGACCTAGTTAAAATAATTAACAATTTACCTGTAAAATAAATATTAACCCTAACATAGCTACAATGTAATTATTAATTATATTGTAGCTATCTTAGGGTTTATTTTATAGGTAAGTATTTAGATTTAAATAGGAATATTTTAGTTTATAATATGAATTAGATTAATTTAATATAAATTTAGTTAGGGGTGTTAGGGTTAGATAGAGTTAATATAGTTAATATAAATACTATAGTAACTATATTAACTATATTAACCCTAATATAATTAGGGTTAATATAGTTAATATATATAATGTAATACCTATATTAACTATAATATACTTAGGGTTAATATAGATAATATAGCTGGCGGCGGGGTAGGTAGATTAAATTAGGGGTTAATAATTTTAATATAGATGGCGGCGGTGTAAGGGGCTTACATTAGGGGTTTATAATATTAATATAGCTGGCGGCGGTATAGGGGGATTAGATTAGTGGTTAATAATTTTTATATAGGTGGCGGCGGTGTAAGGGGTCAGATTAGGGGATAGATAAGGTAGATGGCGGCGGTTTTAGGGGTTCACATTAGGCGATAGATAAGGTAGATTGCGGCGGTTTTAGGGGCTCACAGTAGGGGGTTAGTTTATGTAGATGGCGGCGGGGTCCGGGAGCGGCGGTTTAGGGGTTAATAACTTTATTAGGGATTTCGGGGGGGATCGCGGTAGACAGGTAGCTAGACATTGCGCATGCGTTAGGTGTTAGGTTTCTTTTCTAGTTAGTTTAGGGAGTTACGGGGCTCCAATAGTCAGCGTAAGGCTTCTTACGGCTGCTTTTTGTGGCGAGGTGAAAATGGAGTAAGATTTCTCCATTTTCGCCACGTAAGTCCTTACGCTGCATATTGGATACCAAACTGCGCTGGTTTGGTATACCTGCCTATGGCCCAAAAAACTATGGGCGACGGCAGAAATATACGGGCGTAACTTCTAGGTTACGCCGTATATGTGATACCAAACCAGCGTAAATATTGGCGTCGCCGGCTTTTGCGGGCGACGATTTTTATCGGATCGACCCCCTGGTTTAATACCAGTCTTACAGATGCCAAAATATTGATTAAGTTGTTAAAAGTTAAATGTTATGTTTGTTTCAAATAACTAATTGTAGCTTCACAATGATGATAGCATATTTTATAATTTAAAAAATATATATCATTTTTCTTAAAGCTGCATTCTAATATATATATATATATATATATATATATATATATATATATATATATATATATAGTTCAAAGAAAGAGCACTCTCACTTCATATGCAGCTGCCAGGGTGCCAGCAATTAAATATAGCAGATAGAGTAAAGTCCTCTATCTGCTATATATATATATATATATATATATACTGTATATAATATACTTATTTTAAGAGACAGCGTATTCTGCAGAGCTATAAACATAGATGCAAATGCCATGGTAAACTTTACACACGCTATGTGCATCCCTGCATAGTAGTGTTTTTAGGAAACTCTTGAACCTCTGAAAGCATTGGGGTAGGTCATGTGGGGAAACACAAAGACTTCCACTACAGTAGTTCTAGAAAAGTCCTGTATGTAAGTAGTTATGTGAGCAGGTAACAAGAAAGTAGGAAACAAGTAGGTCTTGACCAGAGTGAATGGGCACTGGGCAGTAAGGAGAATATTTGCAGATAAGGTTAAGGTACAAGGTTATTGAGGGTACAATGTTATGGATGGGCATGTATGTTAGAGCCAAGATTTTGAACTTTATGCTGGAGGCTAAAGCAAGACAGTTTAGGGAGTGGCTTGTGTAATAAAGTGCCGCTTTAGAGATATATATATTTTTTTTTTAATAATTTTTTTTTATTGAGGTTGAGCAAAATGGTACATAAAAGAAAAATTGCCAATATACAATAATAACATTGAGATAGAACACACATTTTCAGCGCGTAAACATAGTGCAAGAATAGTACGATAATCATTCTAGGCATACATTCTGTCAATATTCCAAATGAATAATAATGATGGTCTAGAGTAAATTGGGCTAGTATGATCGTATAAAGTTTGTGTATGTAATAATGAAACCTCATTTTGAAATTGTTTGAGAGATTCAAGTGGTCCCCTCATGCAGTAGAGAAACATATATTAGGATGAATAGTCAAAGAAAGTTTGAAGCAAGGGGGGTTGGCTTTATGTTATTTGGGGGAGGGAAATGCAGCGGGCAAGAGCCGCTCTAAGTGGGGTAATGAGGAGGGGAAGGGAGGGCGGAGCAGGATAGAATGTTAGACTAATAGTTACTTTTAAGCCTCTAAACCTTTGGGTACGGAATAGAAGTGAATTGTTGTCACTCTTGCATAGCAGTTTTGTGAATCTATGGGAAGGAAAACATTACTAATGCTATATGTTCAGCCCATTGCAGCTTGCTAAGACCTAGGTTATGGCACTACTGGGAGTAGAATGCAAACAAGAAACTTCTCTAATTGTAATATAGCGTACTATAACATTCGTATTATAAAATATCCAATAATAATCTGTGAACTGTAGAAGAAATAATGGTATAGAGCGAAGCAAGTGAGTCAAGGCAATAAGAGCTTCCCTTTCATATGATAGGCAAATTTGTAGAGGCTGAATATACCAGAGTCAAACAGACCTGTCTATATACCTGGGGAGACAATGATATGGCTTATCTGCTGATCCAGATAACTAATAATATTAAACTACGGCTGGGTTTGATTATATGATAAGTGAGAGGCTTAATGCTAGGTTCAATCCGCACAAAAAACTTTGCTAAAATAAATAAGCAGATTTTAATATACTGTCTATCCAGGAGTTAGGGGCTAATGGATTCTGTACAACTCTGCTAAGACTCTGTATAGACAATACCCTCTGAGAGGAAAGATTGGATGTTTTGTTTGAGCTTGTATTATTACCCTCTCTGTCTACAGGGTAGTATAATTGTTCTAAGACTGGATATGGAGTAGTTACGCACTCAGGACAATGTCTGTAGGTGCTACATGTATTACAAGTGTACTCACTCCCCTCTCCAGAGCATAGGAACTGGGTAGTAAGAAAAGATAACTTAATCTATATATAACCTTTAAACCTATTTAGCAATAGCTCTTAATGTAAAGTTAATAATAGCCTATAGTATATGCCAGATACAAGGACCCGTAGAGGATAGAATGCTGTGGGTGCTTTGACAGATGAGGCTGAGCATTAAGCTAAAAAGGGGATATGCCTCCATTGTGATTACGGTTAAGCAAATTGTATCCCTTTAGTATGAGCTTTACAGGTATCTATGTCAGCAGTCTGTTATATCATGTGAATCTACTGCTACAGCCCGTCTATAGGAGATAAACAAATAGTGAACACATCATATCTTCATTCACAGTAAGAGCAAACATAAGCGATATAAGAGTTGTTCTGCTTATTAAAAAGAAAATAGTAAGGTAGTGAGAAAAGATAGCAACAACTGTGGTTTATCAACAAGAGAAAAAAGAACATCCTGATCTGAAGTAAAAGCAAAACCTTGTAAAACAGTGTACAAACTTTTAGGGACACACATAGTCTCTGCAACTTATAGGAGTATATATTAGTATTAACTAGAATCAGAGCCGATCTGTCTCTAAATTGAGTCCCATATCAGTCTGTCAGTGGCAAAGTGAAGAGGGCCAATAAGGAGGAGAAACACACAAAAAACAAAACAAAGCACTGTTAACCCTGGGAGAAAAGGGAAAACTATAGTCTCAGTGCTAGATCTGCTTCTGAGAGATGAAATGGTGCTGGGTTCTTATCCAATGCCTAACCTCCAGCAGGACGCGATCGGAAAGGCTCCAGCAGCTCTTACCCATAAAGCTAGTAGTTGTTTCCATCTGCTTAGGCCTACCGAGGTTTCCGTGTAGTGTGTGAATATCAGGAGGTTCGGTAGGCACCGCAACTGCAGCGGTGTGAAGCAGCTCCCGTATAGTAACAGGACTGGGGTGGCTGGGTCAGCAGGAGCCAAGACTGAGAGCCTGCGATGTGTCTGGCGATATTCGGAAGTAGAAGTCCACTCAGCATCCCATCCGGCTAGAGAATCGAAGTATGAGCCACAGAGCACATGGGTTGTATCAAGGTATTTTCTAGGTTTGGGATTCGGCTCTCTTTCAGACTGAGTCTGGAGCTCCTCGGTGACCGGCCGCATCACCCGGAGACCAGATGGTGGTGTAGTATAGTCTCCTGAAGAGTCGGTATCAGTGCTGGACTCTGATTTGTAGGTTAGAGACTTTTTCTCTCGATCCTCCTGTAAGATAGGGCTGACGTGTATCACATCTATGGTGCTTAGTTCCTCCAGGGCTCCTGCTGGTAGTTTATCTCCTGCTATGGCATCTCGCAGCTTGGAGGAAGCCTGTGACAGTAAATAATCTGTGTCTCCTGCTGATATACCTCTTCGTTTTTCATTGAGGATTGCCGCCAGAGAATCAAACTGCCTGTCCATCTTGTTAGCTAATAAACGTATCAAGTCTAATGCTGTGACAGTCCTTTTGGAACAATGCCGGTCGCCAGTGTCCCTTAGAGCCGGGGTATGAGGTTGCTGCAGCTGACAGTTACCATCTTTCTGCTTAGGGTGCTGAGTTCCATGCGGCATTGTTAAATGGCCGCAACTTAGGCGGGTTGTGTAAGAGTTAGGGGTAAGAAAAAGTTCCGTGTAGGCGAGTTTGAATCCTTCTTTTACCTTTGGATCTTGTAGCTCTGATCTCCCCAGTATTAGAGGTCAATTTTTAAAGATCTTGTGCGAAACTGAGCGGTCTATTTAACAAGTAAAAGTAGTATGTGAGCAGAGCTCTCTGAATATGCGACCGCTCAGCCGCCTGGCTTACTCCGCCCCTAGAGATATTTTTAAAATGGAGGTGGTAGGAATTGACAGAGGCTTGGATGTGGGTAGCAAATTAAAGTTTTGACCCCAAAGCAGCAAGAATAAAGGGTTGGAGTGATGACAGTGATGGTATGGGGTTGTCATGTTCCTTGTACAGAGGAGAATTGCCTGGTATTTTGTGGCTGGACTGACCTTACTAGGTTGGATCAGACTGATATACATCAGAAAGTTTGTGAAAAGCACAAATTGGCTAAAAGAGGCTGCTCCTAGGTGGTAACTCGCCATAGAACAAGCTACTGAGCTGTTTTTCATTCCTGGTAGAGCTTTCTCTGTATCTATGCATTTGTATTATGACCCTGGGGAGGTCTCCCTAGGAGCGATGGGGGAAACCAGATGTGGACTCAGTGTGCTTAGAGGCATATGGCTGCACCTCACTGGCGAGGCCCACAGAAGGCAGAAACAATCGTCTGGTATTGTCGTGTTCCTTGTTCAGAGGATAATTGCCTGCTATTTCAGGGTTTGGTCTGATCTTACTCGGCTGGATCAGACTGATATACTTGAGGAAAGTTTACCTCTGTGAAAAGCACAACTGGCTAAAAGAGGCTTCTACTAGGTGGTAACTCACCTTAGAACAAGCTACTGAACTGTTGTTTATTCCTAGTAGAGCGTTTCTCTCTTTGTATGCATGGAGTGAAGACAGTGTTGTCTACAGTTATTGATATTTGAGCCGTAGAGATACTGGATGAAGGGCAAAAAGTATGAGCTCACATTTGGAGAGTTAGTTTTAGATAATGAGAAGTTATCCAGTTTATTTTTCACCTTAATAATTCCCATCTCTGTGGGGAGTTGGAGATAGAATGCATATGTCTGGTGTGTTGATTTACAGTCTGCTCTGTATACAGTACCTTGGATGGAGTTATAAATAAAATTATATTGAACTCTAATACCCCTAGATTTTCATCATGCTCATCCTTGTCATTATTGTCATCATTCTCATAAGGGAGGTCCATAAGGCCCATGTGAAATTTACATAAAACACCATCATGCCATGCAAGATTGTGTAAACAACAGCAGACTATATTAATACCAACAGCCTTCCAGGAGTAGTATTGTAATTCCACATTGATATGGTCTAGACAGTAAATCCAACATGAGAACGGTGCCCTCCGAGATGGTCCTCCTATGTGCTAGGTTGTATTCCTACTTTCATTGGGTTAAGCTTGGTTTCTAATTGGTGATGGACATGAGAGATCAAGTTGTGCACCCATACCTTGTAATAATGTTTGTTACGTTTCTATGTGGTAAACCAACATAGGACTTACTGTAAATCTTCTAGCCTCTGATAAACTGGCAGGGTCTGTACAATTGAAGCAATGATGAGAAGAAAGTTTATTCTTCTTGCTAACAGTCTGTCATTCACTGTGCAAAGTGAAAAAAACCCCCCAGAAGGTATCTATTAATCTATTCCCCGCTCTGCATAGTGACAAATACAAATGCAAAGAGCATATTATTGGAATAGTTTGCCAATACATATTAAATGCAGGAGGCAGACTTCTCCACAATATTGATCTGTCATATTTGATCAAGTAGATTATTCAGAACTAGATTTAAGATACTCAGGAAAATTTAGAAAATGCTGAAAACTAAAATCATCTAAAACAATATATCAGAATCACTACTTTGCTTTTGATTCCTACACAATAAAAGGTGAATTGTTCCATGAATTGCAGGGATCACAGTCCCTGCATTAGTAATAAGCACAATTAATAAGTGCTGATTTAGCAGAACACAATTTGCACCCAAAGCAGGAGAATCCTACACATCCTAACATACATAAGACAGCAGAGGATACCACTTTGTGCAACTTTTCTTCAAACACAAAAATCTTGTACAATAAATACAGGACACCAAAGACACATCTTTTCTGTAGTTGCCAGCTGTTAGGTGAGTAGGTTGATATCAAAACTTATATTAGACACTATCAGGCCCATTTATCAAGCTCCGTATGGAGCTTGAAGGGCCGTGTTTCTGGCGAGTCTTAAGACTCGCCAGAAACACAACTTATGAAGCAGCGGTCTAAAGACCGCTGCTCCATAACCCTGTCCGCCTGCTCTGAACAGGCGGACAGGAATCGCCAGACATCAACCCGATCGAATACGATTGGGTTGATTGACAGCTCCCTGCTGGCGGCCGATTGACCGCGAGTCAGCAGGGGGCGGCGTTGCACCAGCAGCTCTTGTGAGCTGCTGGTGCAATGTTAAATGCGGAGAGCGTATTGCTCTCCGCATTTAGCGAGGTCTTGCGGACCTGATCCGCAGTGTCGGATCAGGTCCGCAAGCCCTTTGATAAATGGGCCTGTATGTATATGCAGGTCCTGCCAGCCATATACCTACAACGTGGCTCAGATAACAAGACCCCATTGCATGCAGCCCCTGTCAGCCATATGACTACATCAGTCCATAGATCCAGAAAATGACTCCGAAGTTCTTGTTACCAAATGACTATATCAGACCTCAGATCAGTACACCTGTACCTGCCAGAACATGTTTCCAAAGTCCCTATCAGCTATATGGCCACATCAGACTTTAGATCTGACTGATGGTTCTGAAGTCTCTGTCAGCCATATCACTAAAAAACACAAGTGGGGCCCAACATAGAGTATTCCTTGTAATAAAAGAACCACACAGGTAATGACCCTGCAAGTGGCTACTCATATGTTAATGTACACAAAACAAATGGTGGCTATGGGCTATGTAACGTTTATCTACAAAAGGTTATACAGACTGCGCAAAGGTTAGGGTATATATGCTTTAAGATTTAAGGGGATATTTCTCCTAAATCCCCAGGGGAAAGGACAACAGAGAACAATTAAAATCTAAAGCGCCAGTACAGGCAAAATATACCCAAGAAAAAGAGAGCATGCAATTTAGTGTTTATATAAAAAATAATTTATTCTTCAACAAATGTCACAAAAAGAACCTAAAAATAAAAATATGTATAACATGAGATGAAAATCTCCTAGGTATAAATTAAACCTTATACAAGAATTCAGACAATAAAATATGTGATTGGCCAATCTCTATTAAAATGTGAGTAATCTATAAAAGCATTTACACAAGGAAAATTACACATATATTGTAGGTTACTAATGTAAGCAACTAGAACTGTATGTATCAGAATATCAAGCAATTTGTAACACAATATCTATCATCAAATTATCTACTGATAATCTAAGAGTATGTGCGCTAAGTGCATAAACCAAATAGCTTCCGTTAAATATGGCTAAGTCAGCATATCAGTAAAATGTCCACAAAGGTGCAGATGAATATGAGTGATTTACTGGTATCCGTGATTCCTTTAGTGTAGCACAGTGTTTTTTAGTGCTCAAATGGATCCACTAGAAACTACAGGAACCTGTTTAAGTGATCCTTTTAAGTTCAGCTCTTAGAATGGAATGAGCTGTCTTCTTTGTCCGATGTCACCTTCTAGAAGAAAATGCCTCCAAAATAAGACAAGCAGTGTAACTGTTTTTGCTGATCTTGAAGCCGCACTGTAAACCCCAGCTACAAACACTTCTGTCTCTTGCTCAGTTGTCGCCTATACCGGTTAGGGCGCTGATTAGCTTAGTATTATGGGAGTGTCTGGTTTGAGCTGTGGGGTGCTGGCTCTACAGCTGATCCTTTCTTTTCTTCCTCTTGATGCACACTAGGAGATCCGCAACGCGTTTCCGCTGAAATTACTTCAGCCTTTGTCAAGTTTGTAGTTTCTAGTGGATCCATTTGAGCACTAAAAAACACTGTGCTACACTAAAGGAATCACGGATACCAGTAAATCACTCATATTCATCTGCACCTTTGAGGACATTTTACTGATATGCTGACTTAGCCATATTTAACGGAAGCTATTTGGTTTATGCACTTAGCGCACATACTCTTAGATTATCAGTAGATAATTTGATGATAGATATTGTGTTACAAATTGCTTGATATTCTGATACATACAGTTCTAGTTGCTTACATTAGTAACCTACAATATATGTGTAATTTTCCTTGTGTAAATGCTTTTATAGATTACTCACATTTTAATAGAGATTGGCCAATCACATATTTTATTGTCTGAATTCTTGTATAAGGTTTAATTTATACCTAGGAGATTTTCATCTCATGTTATACATATTTTTATTTTTAGGTTCTTTTTGTGACATTTGTTGAAGAATAAATTATTTTTTATATAAACACTAAATTGCATGCTCTCTTTTTCTTGGGTATATTTTGCCTGTACTGGCGCTTTAGATTTTAATTGTTCTCTGTTATGTAACGTTTATACATTTATCCTTGATGTTGCAAGATAAATAAAAAGACAATATATGTCTGACTTAAATATAGGATATGTGTCTACACTCTGCAGAGTTACATAGCACTGTTGCTATAATGTTTCATCATATTGTTTCTGTTTCCTGGAATGCGAGTGAGCTGGGGACCCTGACTCCCAGCTAGCCCAATATCACCATTTGTTTTGTGTATCATCCTGTTTGTTAATCATCCTGTGGTCCAAGGATCAAAGTGAAGAGGCGAGTGCTGATTATGGACATCAGAATCCATCCGGTGATTTAACATAAAATACAGAGACTATGGGGTCTATTTAAGAAGCAGCGGATGGATTCTGATGTCCATAATCACCACCTGGTGGCGGACAGCAATCCGCCCGATCGAATACGATTGGGCTGATTGACACCCCATGTTAGCGGTCGATTGGCCGCAAATCTGTAGGGGGTGGTATTGCACCAGTAGTTCACAAGAACTGCTGGTGCAATGATAAATGCTGACAGCGTATGCTGTCGGCATTTATCGATGTGCGGCGGACATGCCGCTATATTGGATCATGTCCGTCCACACATTAATAAATAGACCCCATGACATATGAAATATGAACATAAAAATTATTTTATAATTCTATCATTAGAATTTTATTTTTGTATGACAATTTTGATTATTAGAGTTGTGCAGGGTGTTTTTTTTTTTTTTTTTACTTCTGTCAACCATATATCCACATCAAAATTCAGATCAGGCTCATGGCTCTGGAGTCTCTGTCAGCCTTATATCCACATCAGACCTCAGATCAGGCACATGGCTCTGGAGTCTCTGTCAGCCATATATCAACATCAGACCTCAGATCAGGCTCATGGCTCTAATATCTCTGTCAGCCATATATCAACATCAGACCTCAGATCAGGCACATGGCTCTGGAGTCTCTGTCAGCCATATATCAACATCAGACCTCAGATCAGGGCACATGACTCTAATGTCTCTGTCAGCCATATATCAACATCAGACCTCAGATCAGGCACATGGCTCTGGAGTCTCTGTCAGCCATATATCAACATCAGACCTCAGATCAGACTCATGGCTCTAATATCTCTGTCAGCCATATATCAACATCAGACCTCAGATCAGGCTCATGGCTCTAATGTCTCTGTCAGCCATATATCCACATCAGACCTCAGATCAAGCTCATGACTCTAATGTCTCTGTCAGCCATATATCCACATCAGACCTCAGATCAGGCACATGGCTCTGGAGTCTCTGTCAGCCTTATATCCACATCAGACCTCAGATCAGGCACATGGCTCTGGAGTCTCTGTCAGCCATATATCAACATCAGACCTCAGATCAGGCTCATGGCTCTAATATCTCTGTCAGCCATATATCCACATCAGACCTCAGATCAAGCTCATGACTCTAATGTCTCTGTCAGCCATATATCCACATCAGACCTCAGATCAGGCACATGGCTCTGGAGTCTCTGTCAGCCATATATCCACATCAGACCTCAGATCAGGCACATGGCTCTGGAGTCTCTGTCAGCCATATATCAACATCAGACCTCAGATCAGGCACATGGCTCTAATGTCTCATTCAGCCATATAACCACATCATGCCTCAGATCAAGCTCATGACTCTAATGTCTCTGTCAGCCATATATCCACATCAGACCTCAGATCAGGCTCATGGCTCTGGAGTCTCTGTCAGCCATAAACTACATAAGAACTTAGATCCATTTTAAAAAAAAATAATTTTACTGGAAAGGCAGTTCCATTCCTAACTACTTTGCAACCTTAGCTAGTAGTAGCAACAAAAATATGTAGCTAAAAGTGTTCTTACCAGGAACACATTTTGCTTATGTGTATACATGACATTCCTAGAACTACAGAAAATTATAAAGGTACCTTAAGAACTCAGTACAACACAAAACATAAAAATATTCATAACAAGGGTTAGTTGTGACACTATGTTTTGTGTAAACAGTATTTAGATTTTGTGGTGCCCTAGGCACTGGGGAATCTACTGACCTCCTAAACCCTAAACCAATAAGTTTAGGTCATACTTGCCTTATATATTTCTAATAACCAGAGGCCAGGAACACAGATATGGTTTGTGCACCCTCACTAGACAACCAGTGAGGGGAGGTATCATGCCATAGAAACACCTCTCAAAATATGCTGCTCCTTTAAATCCTGTTTTTACTGGATTTACCAACAATAGTGATATTGACAAAGCTTTTTAATCCATTTCAAATGAAAAGAGAGAGACATAGGACTCTATTTTAAAAAATGTGCAAGATTGGAGTGAAATAGTCTTGTAGACCACTGAATGAAAAGGGGCTGAACCTGGAAGTCTCAGCTTCCTCCAATAAAAAGAAACGAGGCTCTGTATAATATAAAATTTCATAAGGGAGAGTGAAGTTAACATGGGAGCATATTTTACTGAAACATCTTTTGTTTTTATTTTTTTGAGCAAATCAATTAAAAAAATAAAATATGCACAAACCTATACACAAATCATACAAACCAGCACTACAATTTTTCAGGTGTATGTGTCCTTTTTAATGAGGTTTGCAACAGTATCTTTTTTACAGATAGTCCATACGATTGATGTTTTGCTCAAAACAAAGAGAGAAGCACACCTAGCGGTAGATTTACCATTGTCTGTCTGACATGATATGCTGTAGCGTATCATGTCTGTACGCTGTCGGCATTTATCATTACACAAGCAGTTCACCAGAACTGCTTGTGCAATGTCGCCCCCTGCAGATTTGCGGCCAATCGGCCTCTAGCAGGGGGGTGTCAATCAGCCCGATCGTATAGGATCAGTCGGATTGAAGACCGCAGCCTCAGAGGCAGCGTTCTTTAGACCACTGCTTCATAACTGCTGTATCTGACGATCCTGAAGGCACGCACGGAAACAAGGGCCATTTGGCCCTTGTTAAATCTGCCCCCATAGCTTAAAATTGTTGCAAATAAAATGCCTGATGGACAAAGGTTCAGCAACTATACTCACATCTGTAACAACAGACTGAACAGTGCTCCACACAGACTATCACACGTAAATGTATTCCTGCATGCATGTACTGAACCCTCAGTGATCTTTATGAGCCAATATACAGTGTTTTTTTATAAATTAACAGTTTGTGTTCAGCATCCGTGACCATTTTGTATCCAGTTTGCCATGGGCTTATCTGATAAAACGTATACTCTAGAGCTGTTAAAGCTCTAACAAATGTGAGTATAATTGTTTTGTCCATCAGGGAATTTAAATTTGTAACAATTGTAAGCTATGGTGTGCTTCACTCTTTGTTTTTGAGGAAACGTTGTATGGACTATCTGTTAAAAAGAGACTGTTGCAAACCTTATTAAAAAAAGACATATATCTGAAATTTTGTAATACTGGTTTGTATGATTTGTGTATAGGCTTGTGTACATTTTATTTTTTATTGTTCAATTTATTATCTATGTTGAACCACTTTATTATAATAATTTTTCTTTTTATTAAATAAAATGTCATTGTTTTCAGTGAAGTTTAATTTGTATTTTACCATTAAGTTTTGCATGCATATTTTTTTTATCCATATACTAACGCCTAGATTTAGAGTTTTGCGGCCAAAGGGGTGCGTTAGCTACGCGTCTTTTTTTTCTAGCGCTGCTTCTAAACAACGCTGGTATTGAGAGTTCTCTGAAGGGCTGCGTTATGCTCCAAAAAGGGAGCGTACAGGCATATTTACCGCCAATTCAACTCTCAATACCTGCGTTGCTTACGGTAGCGGCTAGCTGGAAAAACGTGCTCGTGCACGATTCTCCCATAGGAAACAATAGGGCAGTTTGGGCTGAAAAAAAACCTAACACCTGCAAAAAAGCAGCGTTCAGCTCCTAACGCAGCCCCCCATTGTTTCCTATGGGGAAACCACTCTCTAAGTCTGCACCTAACACCCTAACATGTACCCCGAGTCTAAACACCCCTAACCTTACACTTATTAACCCCTAATCTGCCACCCCCGCTATCGTGACACCTGCGTTACACAATTAACCCCTAATCTTCCGCTCCGGACACCGCCGCAACCTACATTATCCCTATGAACCCCTAATCTGCTGCCCCTAACATCGACGACACCTATATTATATTATTAACCCCTAATCTGCCCCCCAACGTCGCCCCCTACCTTACCTACACTTATTAACCCCTAATCTGCCGACCGCGACCTCGCCGCCTACTCTAATAAATGTATTAACCCCTAAAGCTAAGTCTAACCCTAACCCCCCAAGTTAATATAATTTTAATCTAATTAAATAAATTAAATATATATTAACTAAAGTATTCCTATTTAATAAAGCTAAATACTTACCTGTAAAATAAACCCTAATATAGCTACAATATAACAAATAATTAGATTGTAGCTATTTTAGGATTTATATTTTTTTACAGGCAACTTTGTATTTATTTTAACTAGGTACAATAGCTATTAAATAGTTAATATTTAATAGCTATTGTAATAATAGCTACCTAGCTAAATAATAGCTACCTAGTTAAAATAATTACAAAATTACCTGGTAAAATAAATCCTAACCCTAAGTTATAATTAAACCTAACACTACCACTATCATTAACCCCCAATACCCCTACTCTAACCCAAACCCCCTTAAACTAAACCTAACACTACCCCCCTGAAGATCTCCCTACCTTGAGTCCCTACCTGATCGGAACAGCCAATAGAATGCGAGCTCAATCTGATGGCTGATTTGGATCAGCCAATCCGATTGACTTGAATCTGATTGGCTGAATTCAATCAGCCAATCAGATTTTTTACTACCTAATTCCGATTGGCTGATAGAATCCTATCAGCCAATTGGAATTCGAGGGACGCCATCTTGGATGACGTCACTTAAAGGAACCTTCATTCGTCGGGTAGTCGTCGGTGAAGGAGGATGTTCCGCGCCAGAGGTCTTGAAGATGGAGCCGCTCCTCGACGAATGGATGAAGATAGAAGATGCCGCTTGGATGAAGATGTCTGCCGGTCCGGATGTCCTCTTCTGCCCAGATAGGATGAAGACTTCTGCCACTCCGGATGTCCTCTTTTTGGTCCATCGGTACACGGCTGGTGAACACGACTCAAGGTAGGGAGATTTTCAGGGGGGTAGTGTTAGGTTATTTAAGGGGGGTTTGGGTTAGAGTAGGGGTATGTGGGTGGTGGGTTGTAATGTTGGGGGGTGGTATTGTGTTTTTTTTTTTACCAGCCAAAATAGCTGATTACTTTGGGGCATGCCCCGCAAAAAGCCTTTTTAAGGGCTGGTAAAGAGCTGGTTACTTTTTAATTTAGAATAGGGTAGGGACCTTTATTATTTTGGGGGGCTTTTTTATTTTATTAGGGGGCTCTAGAGTAGGAGGTAATTATTCTTGTAATCTTTTTTTATTTTTGTAATTTAGTGTTTGTTTTTTTTGTAATTTAGTTTATTTTATTTAATTGTAGGTAATTAATTTAATTAATTTATTGATAGTGTAGTGTTAGGTTTAATTGTAACTTAGGTTAGGATTTATTTTACAGGTAACTTTGTAATTATTTTAACTAGGTAGCTATTAAATAGTTATTAACTATTTAATAGCTACCTAGTTAAAATAAATACAAAATTGCCTGTAAAATAAATCCTAACCTAAGTTACAATTAAACCTAACACTACACTATCAATAAATTAATTAAATAAATTACCTACAATTAAATAAAATAAACTAAATTACAAAAAAAACAAACACTAAATTACAAAAAAAAAAAAGATTACAAGAATAATTACACCTACTCTAAGCCCCCTAATAAAATAAAAAAGCCCCCCAAAATAATAAAGGTCCCTACCCTATTCTAAATTAAAAAGTAACCAGCTCTTTTACCAGCCCTTAAAAAGGCTTTTTGCGGGGCATGCCCCAAAGTAATCAGCTATTTTGGCTGTAAAAAAAAACACAATACCACCCCCCAACATTACAACCCACCACCCACATACCCCTACTCTAACCCAAACCCCCCTTAAATAAACCTAACACTACCCCCCTGAAAACTCCCTACCTTGAGTCGTGTTCACCCAGCCGGGTACCGATGGACCAAAAGAGGACATCCGAGTGGCAGAAGTCTTCATCCTATCTGGGCAGAAGAGGACATCCGGACCGCAGACATCTTCATCCAAGCGGCATCTTCTATCTTCATCCATTCCGTCGAGGAGCGGCTCCATCTTCAAGACCTCTGGCGCGGAACATCCTCCTTCACCGACGACTACCCGACGAATGAAGGTTCCTTTAAGTGACGTCATCCAAGATGGCGTCCCTCGAATTCCAATTGGCTGATAGGATTCTATCAGCCAATCGGAATTAAGGTAGTAAAAATCTGATTGGCTGATTGAATCAGCCAATCAGATTCAAGTTCAATCGGATTGGCTGATCCAATCAGCCATCAGATTGAGCTCGCATTCTATTGGCTGTTCCGATCAGGTAGGGACTCAAGGTAGGGAGATCTTCAGGGGGTAGTGTTAGGTTTATTTAAGGGGGTTTGGGTTAGAGTAGGGTATGTGGGTTTATTGATAGTGTAGTGTTAGGTTTAATTATAACTTAGGTTAGGATTTATTTTACAGGTAATTTTGTAATTATTTTAACTAGGTAGCTATTATTTAGCTAGGTAGCTATTATTACAATAGCTATTAAATATTAACTATTTAATAGCTATTGTACCTAGTTAAAATAAATACAAAGTTGCCTGTAAAATAAATATAAATCCTAAAATAGCTACAATCTAATTATTTGTTATATTGTAGCTATATTAGGGTTTATTTTACAGGTAAGTATTTAGCTTTATTAAATAGGAATACTTTTAGTTAATAATATTTATTTATTTAATTAGATTAAAATTATATTTAACTTGGGGGGTTAGGGTTAGACTTAGCTTTAGGGGTTAATACATTTATTAGAGTAGCGGCGAGGTCCGGTCGGCAGATTAGGGGTTAATAAGTGTAGGTAAGGTAGGGGCGACGTTGGGGGGCAGATTGGGTTAATAAATATAATATAGGTGTCGTCGATGTTGAGGGGCAGCAGATTAGGGGTTCATATGGATAATGTAGGTTGCGGCGGTGTCCGGAGCGGAAGATTAGGGGTTAATTGTGTAACGCAGGTGTCAGCGATAGCGGGGGTGGCAGATTAGGGGTTAATAAAGTGTAAGGTTAGGGGTGTTTAGACTCGGGTACATGTTAGGGTGTTAGGTGCAGACTTAGAGAGTGTTTCCCCATAGGAAACAATGGGGCTGCGTTAGGAGCTGAACGCTGCTTTTTTGCAGGTGTTAGGTTTTTTTTCAGCCCAAACTGCCCTATTGTTTCCTATGGAGAGAATCGTGCACGAGCACGTTTTTCCAGCTAGCCGCTACCGTAAGCAACGCTGGTATTGAGAGTTGAATGGCGGTAAATATGCCTGTACGCTCCCTTTTGGAGCATAACGCAGCCCTTCGAGAACTCTCAATACCAGCGTTGTTTAGAAGCAGCGCTAGAAAAAAAAGACGCGTAGCTAACGCACCCCTTTGGCCGCAAACTCTAAATCTAGGCGTTAGTATATGGATAAAAAAATATGCATGCAAAACTAATGGTAAATACAAATTAAACTTCACTGAAAACAATGACATTTTATTTAATAAAAAGAAAAAATTATTATAATAAAGTGGTTCAACATAGATAATAAATTGAACAATAAAAATAAAATGTACACAAGCCTATACACAAATCATACAAACCAGTATTACAAAATTTCAGATATATGTCTTTTTTAATAAGGTTTGCAACAGTCTCTTTTTAACAGATAGTCCATACAACGTTTCCTCAAAAACAAAGAGTGAAGCACACCATAGCTTACAATTGTTACAAATTTAAATTCCTGATGGACAAAACAATTATACTCACATTTGTTAGAGCTTTAACAGCTCTAGAGTATACGTTTTATCAGATAAGCCCATGGCAAACTGGATACAAAATGGTCACGGATGCTGAACACAAACTGTTAATTTATAAAAAACACATGTATATTGGCTCATAAATCACTGAGGGTTCAGTACATGCTGCAGGAATACATTTACGTGTGATAGTCTGTGTGGAGCACTGTTCAGTCTGTTGTTACAGATGTGAGTATAGTTGCTGAACCTTTGTCCATCAGGCATTTTATTTGCAACAATTTTAAGCTATGGGGGCAGATTTAACAAGGGCCAAATGGCCCTTGTTTCCGTGCGTGCCTTCAGGATCGTCAGATACAGCAGTTATGAAGCAGTGGTCTAAAGAACGCTGCCTCTGAGGCTGCGGTCTTCAATCCGACTGATCCTATACGATCGGGATTGACACCCCCTGCTAGAGGCCGATTGGCCGCAAATCTGCAGGGGGCGACATTGCACAAGCAGTTCTGGTGAACTGCTTGTGTAATGATAAATGCCGACAGCGTACAGACATGATACGCTACAGCATATCATGTCAGACAGACAATGGTAAATCTACCGCTAGGTGTGCTTCTCTCTTTGTTTTTGAGCAAACATCAATCGTATGGACTATCTGTAAAAAAGATACTGTTGCAAACCTCATTAAAAAGGACACATACACCTGAAAAATTGTAGTGCTGGTTTGTATGATTTGTGTATAGGTTTGTGCATATTTTATTTTTTTAATTGATTTGCTCAAAAAAATAAAAACAAAAGATGTTTCAGTAAAATATGCTCCATGTTAACTTCACTCTCCCTTATGAAATTTTATATTATACAGAGCCTCGTTTCTTTTTATTGGAGGAGCTGAGACTTCCAGGTTCAGCCCCTTTTCATTCAGTGGTCTACAAGACTATTTCACTCCAATCTTGCACATTTTTTAAAATAGAGTCCTATGTCTCTCTCTTTTCATTTGAAATGGATTAAAAAGCTTTGTCAATATCACTATTGTTGGTAAATCCAGTAAAAACAGGATTTAAAGGAGCAGCATATTTTGAGAGGTGTTTCTATGGCATGATACCTCCCCTCACTGGTTGTCTAGTGAGGGTGCACAACCCATATCTGTGTTCCTGGCCTCTGGTTATTAGAAATATATAAGGCAAGTATGACCTAAACTTATTGGTTTAGGGTTTAGGAGGTCAGTAGATTCCCCAGTGCCTAGGGCACCACAAAATCTAAATACTGTTTACACAAAACATAGTGTCACAACTAACCCTTGTTATGAAT